>NC_052029.1:15516868-15647908 GCF_015832195.1 Motacilla alba alba
CAGTTCCATCCCCTGCCATGGCAGGGACATCTTCCGCCATCCCAGGTTGCTCCAAGCCCTGTCAAGTCTGGCTTTGGACACTTCCAGGGATCCAGGGACAGCCACAGCTTCTCTGGGCTACCTGTGCCAGGGCCTCACTATCCTCACAGGGAAGAATTCCTTCCGAACATCCCATCTACCCCTGTCCTGCCAGGGAAAAGCCATTCCCTGCGTCCTGTCACTGCACACCCTCGTCCAAAGTCCCTATCAGGCTCCTTCCAGACAGCATCCTCTCCCAGCCAGAAGCAGCAGCTAAGGGTACCATCTTTCCCCTTTGCCAGGGAGCTGAAGCACAGGTCCATGAAGCTGCCCAACGAGCCCAAATTCAAGCTCCACGACTATGTGAAGAAGGAAGTGCGAGGCTCGGGCTGCTGCAGGTCCTAACGTGTCTGTACAGAGACTCAGGCCCGTGGGCAGTGTGTGCATGTCTGTCTGTCGTGTCTGTGTCTGCCCCCGAGGCCAGCTGAGACCAGGGCACAGGAGCAGCAGGAAAAGCTCTCGGATTCTGCAGCCCCGTCGCGTCCATCGGCTCCGGCTGCCCTCGCCAGCGTTCCTGCCCTGCTCGCAGGCGGGAGGAGGGTGTTTGGGAAGGGGCTGGGCTCTCCTGTGCCTGCTCTGTGAGGCTGCTGTACCCTCTGTGAGAGCCAGGGTGCGATGCAGGGGAACCAACACCTTCTCCCCACCTAGGAGGAAAAAAGTCCTGATTTTTTTCTGGGTAGAGAACACCCTGGACTCCCTTTTCTTTCCCTGTGTACCTGGAATTCAGCTGAGAGCCCTGGCCCAGGGCATGCAGGAAGGATGTGTTTGAAGGCAGCCGTTCTTGTAGGTGCTTTCTCCTGTCTGTCCATCCCTGTGAGGTGGGACATGTTTCCACAGTGAGGGATTCTCTGCTCCCTGCAAAGGCAGAGCTCGGCTGTCCGAGTGAGCTCCTGCACACCCGGCTGTGTACAGAGATTTTGGAATGCCCATCCCTCTGGGAAAGGCTCTGCTTCTCCTCCTTCCGCCCTTTCTAGTACTTTGAGAGGAAGCCTAATGTATTGCAGCTTATTCTAAATACCTTCCTGTAAATGTGCTGGTGTTTTCAGACTGCAACCACGCTTTGATATCTTCAAAGTTCTCTTGGGCAGCTCTTTCTTTTCACCGCAGAGAGCTGGGGGGAGGCTGCAGGCAGTGATTTTACAGGCTGCAGACTCCTGCCAGCTCTCTTCAAGGGCCTCCTCACCCCTTTGGTCTGTGTCAGGCTTTTGGCTGTTTCTTTGTCAAGCTGCACTTCTCAGTACAAATTTGAATCTGGATGAAGTGTTTGGCCTTTGGCAATTTTTCCCTTTGAAAACTCCACGCACACATCAGCAGGTGCCCGCTGAGGAGCCTCGGTGGCTCCTCCAAATGAAACAGAATAACCCATCCTTTGCCCTCCAGCCAGCACCGGCCCCCAGCTGCTGACTCAGATGCCCCTGCCCCTCGTTTTTCCTGGGATTTTGGCTCCAGCGCCACCTTCCTGACGGGCACAAGGAGCCCCTGCAGCTCCCACGTGCTCCGAGCTTCACTCCTCAGGGAGCTACAGCAACATGAGCAGCTACAGCTTCACAGGGTGAAAAAGGATCTTAAAATGAACCAGCTTTCTTCCCTAAATAGTACCTTAGGGGAGGGATAAAAAACTGATTTAAATTCTAAAACCACCTGTGGAAAACCCCTTTGTGCAGGAACATTTGCATTCCTGGCAAAGCCTGCTGCCAGCCCTGCAGGAGCAGCCAGGTGAGCTCTGTGATGGGGGGCTGTCAGGACCCCTCACCCCAGTAATTTGGTTTTGTGTGGGGCAGGAGCAGCCTGGCAGAGGCAGGCAACAGCCAGGCAGCTCCATGGCTGCTTCCTCATCCTGCCCTTGGAGCAGCAGCAGCCCCATCCCGAGGAGACAAGGAGTCCTCCCTAAAGGCAAAATTTAGGATTCCTAAAGGATTAAGATTCCTAATGTCAGGTTGCTACCTTCCCTCTCCCTCAGCCTGGCATCTGTCTGGCTTACAAAGCTGACAGCTGCTCACTTCTTGCTCGGTGTGGGTCTAAACCAAATAAAAACCCCCTCTAAATGACAAAGATGTAAATGTTTCCCTTTGGGGCACCTCCAGCCTGCCTGTGGGGAGCAGACTCTGCCACAGCAAAGCTCTCACCGCCCCGTTTGTGGTTTAGACCCGAACTTGGAGCAGGCTCAGCCCCTGTCCCAGTGTGGTTCTGGTTCCCCAGTGCTGCACACCGGCCTGGCCCCGAAGCTCCTCCTCAGGGCCGGCTGGGATTGTCCAAGGGCCTTTGCTGCCACCGCGCGGAGCTGCTCGGCGCAGCGTTAATTGTTCCGGTTAATTGCTCCGAGCACCCAGCCACGTGCGAGGACTCGGCCTCACCTGCAACATCCCATTTCTGCTGGCTCTTCTTTACAGCTTTCCGTTCATTCCTGTTAATAAAATTTTTTTAATAATCTCCATGGCTACAGCGGTGTTTTGATTGCCCGAACACAGAGCACTGTCAGTCGTTCAAATATTTCACCTCAGCCTTGAAATCAGCTGGATGCACACAGCAGAACCAGGGTATGACACAGTTTGAACGGGATATTGGGATAATTTCTATAATTTCTCCCGAAAAAGGACTGTCCAGCCCTGGCACAGCTGCCTGGCAACTGAAGTGACTCCAAGATTCCAAAATGGGAGTGAGGATGAGAGAAATGCATCAAATTTCAATGCACTCCAGTTCCCCTGGGTACCCTCACAACACTGCTGGTCACTCTGTGTGGTACATGTCTCCAATGGAAACTGAGAAACAGAAGCAAAACGCAGACTTTTCAAAACTTTATTCACCTGTAAGCTACAATATTCGCTTTATATAGAAGCTGCAGTGAAAATCCAACAGTAAAGCATCACAATTGAGGCTGGTCTTGGGCGTGGGAAAACATTACAGGAGTCGCTTGCTATCTTCCACGGAACTAAACAGAAAAAAACATTTACATTCTCCATCTACACACTGCAGCACCAGATTTCAGAGTGTAAATCCCGTGACTTACTCGCACTACTGCACCCACCACCTTGCCAGGATATTCACCTTGAACTAACCCACGAGGAAGAGTAGAAGTCGGTGAATTCTTTCCTCCGGCCCATTCTGCACGGCTTCTTTGTGCTTCAAGAGCCGCCTCGCTGCAGAGCAGCATTTCCCCACGGGGCTCAGCCCCACTTACCGCAACACCGGAGCAGGGAACACCGCCTTTTACCGGCCCCAACGCCGGGGACTGCCGCGGATGGGGCACGGGGGCTCCGGGACGCCGCCGCCGCCGAGCCGCACATCGCGGCCGCTTCCCGCCGAGCCCTGAGGGGAGAGGCAGTGCGTGAGGGAGAGGAGCCCGCCCGCCCGCCCGGGCCGCGGGCACCGCGGGCCTCAGCCATGGCTGCTCTGCAGGGGCTGCGGCCGCCCGCCGCCCTCAGACGAGGTGTCAGAAAGGTAAATGAGGATCATCACCGGCCCGCCCTCGGTAATAGCCCCGTTACCGGCCCCGCTCCCGCCCGCCCGCCCGCCCCGCCCATCCCGTCCCGCACCTCTGGCTGGAAAGAACGCGCATGCTTTATGCCACGTGTTTTATAGCCCCTACGACGCTGCCATTGGTCAGGCTGCTGTGGGCGTAGCCAATCACCAGCCGTTGGCGTGACCACCGCCCCGCCTTGTCCAGCGCTGATTGGTCGCCGTTTTCCTCCCGGCCAATGGCCACGCGCAGCGCAGCGTGGCCCGAGGCGGCAGCTGCCGCCTTCTGATTGGTCACTGCAGGAGGCCGGGCAGAACCAATAGCAACAGCGCTTGTAGCACGGAGTGATTCTCTGCGGGGGATGCTGGGAGTTGTAGTCCAAGCGGCTCGGCGGCGCGGGCAGGAAGCGGCGCACGGAACTACAAGTCCCGAGGAGCGCCGGGCGCGGCTCTTCCGGGCCGGGCGGCAGCGGGGAGCAGGCCCGGGCGCGATGTGCCGGGAGCGGGCACCGGCGGTGCGGCCGCCGCCGCCGCTGGGAGGTACGGGCGGGCCGGGGGGAGCGGGGCGGGCCGCGCCGGGCGGCTCCGTGAGGGGAGGGGCCGCGCCGGGCCGGGAGGTGCCGGGCCGCGGGCCGGGAGGCGGCGGCGGAGGCTCCCCGTGCCCCCCGCCCGGTGCGTGTGGGGTGCCGGCGGCTGTGCCGGGCCGCTCGGAGCAGCTCGAGCATCATCTGCGCTCTTCCGTGCCCGGCGAACCCCGCCAGGTCCCGCTCGCCGCCCCCGCTGCCCTCCCGGTGTGTTCGCCGGCTGCGATCGCGGTCCCCGCGTAGCCCGGGCTGTTCGTGCTCGGCGCTGCCGCCGGTGCTCCGCTCCTGTCCGAGCCGCACGTGTTGCTGCTGCTGCTGCCTCTCCTGCCCTCGCCGCAGCCCCGGTTCCCTGGGCTTTGCGTTCACACACACGGAATGCGGGCTGGCTGCGGCTCGGACTCCGCAGCTGCCGCAGAACCTGTGCGGGTCCGGGTCGGGGCTGTGAGCTGTGGGTTGTGAACTGTGAATTGTGAACTGTGGATTGTGAACTGTGAGCTGTGAATTGTGGGTTGTGAGCTGTGGGTTGTGAGCTGTGAATTGTGAACTGTGAGCTGTGGATTGTGGGTTTTGAACTCTGAATTGTGGGTTGTGAGCTGTGAATTGTGAACTGTGAGCTGTGGATTGTGGGTTTTGAGCTGTGAATTTTGGGTTGTGAGCTGTGAATTTTGGGTTGTGCCCTTCTCTCCTGGTCTCACACGAGCTCTCGGGCTGTGTCCCTGCCGCTGCAGCCGCTGTCCCGGTGGCAGAGGCTGCTGAGCTGTGTGCTGCCGAGGGCAGCGGGCAGGATTCCCCGTGGTTTCGTTTCCCTCTGGGCTCTGCCGGGGTCAGAGGCAGCCACAGGGCGCTGCCGGAGCCGGGTTTGTGTCCGAAACGCGCCCGTCCCGCCTGTTGTCCCTGCCAGGGCGTAGCTGTGGTAAGAGCTGTGACCCAGCAGTTGTTTCTTGCACCTTGGCAGCGTCGCTGTGCCTTTGTTTCAGTCCCAGCGGTGTGATTTTGCCTCCCTGTGCGTTTTCCCCCCAGCGATGTGTTTCCAGCTGCCCTGAGCAGTCGGGTTCCTCTCAAACAGCTGCAGCGTTTTGGCCTCCAGTGTTTGGCTGCTCCCAGCCACACAGAGGATGGTGGGGCTTGCAGGAGAGGGTTTGGGGCTAAAGGATGGTTCCAGAAAGCCCTTGATGAGTGAAAGCAGTGTGAGATCACAGAATCCCAGAGTTGTTTAGGTTGGAAAACACCTCCAAGACCACCGAATCCACCCTGTGCCTGATCCCAGCCCAGAGCCCTGAGTGCCACGTCCAGGCATCCCTTGGACACCTCCAGGGATGGGGACTCCAAACCTCCCTGGGCAGCCCCTTCCAATTCCTGACAACCTTTTTTGTGAAGAAATCCCTCCTGACGTCCAGCCTGCACCTCCCCTGGCAAGGGGAATTCCTGAAAGCATGCAGGAAGCTGCAGGAGCAGGTCCTGTCTGCAGCGTGCTGGATTCCCTCCAGGCCCCGGGGTCCCCGTGTGGGGCAGGGGAGGGACAGGCTGAAGCCACCCAGAAGCTCCAGCGCCGGGTTTGGTTTGCGTGCAGGTGACACTGCCTGAGGGAGGGGACGTTTTACCCTGTGCGAGTGGGAAACCTGAGCCACGGTGGTGTTTGCAGTCAGGGGACGCTGGTGCCTTCACCAACACTCAGACAGGGGATTCCAGATTCATTGGGCTCAAGGAAGGGAAAAAAACCCTAATCCATGGTTTTAGGGTGGTTTGGTTCCCTGGCCTGGGGGATCCCAGGGTGAGCTCTGCTGTGCAGCACAGCCGCTGGTGGCCTGGAGCCATGTGTGCACACCCCATGGAGGTTTGTGTCCCTGCCTGAAGCCTTCCCTTCCCTTCCCGGGCTCCACGGTCCCGAGGTGCTGCCGGAGCCTCAGGGAGCCCTGCAGGCTCTGCCTGGATGCAGAGCACCGTGTGCTGCTGCCAGCTCTGCCCCTGGGGGTGCTCCTGGGCGCTTTGGGGTTCAGCCGTCGGTCACCCCAGGGCTGAGGTTCCCCTGTTCCCAGGGATCTCCCAAACCCTGGGTGTGACATTTCCTGACCTTTCTCACGGGTCACCCCAGCCAGGTGTGCCAGGAGGGGTGCACTGCAGAGAAAATCCTTCCCGGGTTCCACACTCGGACCATGAGGCTGTGTTCAGTCTGTTGGAACTCTTCCCTCAGTTTTTATTCCCTTGGTGAGGCACACGCCAGCACGTCCCTGTGCCCGTGGGTTGCATCAGGGGGTGTAGGGACAGCTGGGACAGGAAGGGAGGCAGCTGGTTGCTCACAGGGGTACGTGTCACCCCTCTTTGAGCTCCCCCAGGAGCCTTTGGCAGCAGCACCCCAAATTACCCACTCAGGCTGCTCCTGCTCTGCCTCGAGCACAGCCCTGGAGCTTCAGAGCCACCTCTGAACGAGGTGTCCTGGGGCTGGAGCAGGGCCGTGCCTGCTCCTGGGACAGCCTCAGCTCTGGAGGGGTGTCCTGGCAGTGGGAATCCCCCCCACCACCAGTGTCTGTGTTTCAGCCGAGTCCTGCTGCCCAGCTCTGCCTTTTTGTGGCTCTGGAGGGGTGTCCTGGCAGTGGGAATCCCCTCCACCACCAGTGTCTGCGTTTCAGCCGAGTCCTGCTGCCCAGCTCTGCCTTTTTGTGGCTCTGGAGGGGTGTCCTGGCAGTGGGAATCCCCTCCACCACCAGTGTCTGTGTTTCAGCCGAGTCCCGCTGCCCAGCTCTGCCTTTTTGTGGCTGTTGTTGGGTAACTGCGTTTCCCTGGGTTGTCTCTCCAGGCAGAGAGCACACTGCTGTTTGCTATGCAGAATTCTGAACAGTTTGGGAACTCTAAGAGAGGGTGAGAAACTCAAACTCCCCTTAAAGCAAGCGAAGGACTTTTCTGTCTCCGGGGCTCTCTCCGATCAGGGGAATAAATCCGTGTGTGCTCAGAGAGGGTTGTTTTTCCTGCTCTAAACTGAACCCGGAGCAGCCGGGGCAAGGCTGGGAGGCAGCCTGGAGATTGGCTGAGCTGTGGGATTTTCCAGCTGGATTTACATATCGCCCACTGCTCGCATGCCTTTGTGTTTACATCACTGGGGAGCGATGCACACACGCACACGCGTAGCGGAAGAGGCGCTTGGGCCGAGGAGAAGGCTGTCCCCAGCTCAGGAACTGGCATGCTGGTGGCATCTTGGTGGCATCTTGCCGGGCTCCACCGCTCCGGGATGGCCAGGGGTGAGTCTGCTCCTAGGAGAAGCGTTTGCTCCGGGTGCAGGGTGTCAGGCAGCATTCCCGGGAAGCTGCTCCCCTGCAGCAGAGAGGGAGGAACTGTTTTCATCCCCCAGGAGGGAGCTGGAGTCCTGCAGCACTTTGCCAGGGGTACCTGTGGCCCATCCTGTGTTGGGCTGATTTTCAGATCCTTCAGAGTGACCTTTGCAAGGGCATGGATTGCAGCAACCCAGCAAGAGTGTCCTGGGTTTTGTCTGGTGTTTCAGAAGTGGGAAATCCTCGATATTCCTCGGGCAGAGCTGTGAGCTCAAGCCGAGTTGGAGGAGAGGCCGTGTCCCCTGGAATCCCGAGCCACCCTGGGGCAGAGTTTAATCCCTGGTGTTCGGGGTTGTGGGACACTGAGTGGTGCTTCTGTCTCAAAGCTGTCAGTAGATTTGCCGTGCTGGAAGTGTCCACATCCCTGGTTTCTTTTGGAATCAAGGATTTGGTGCTGTTTCTCCCAGGATCACTGGTTTGATCGATGGGTGCTGGTGTCTACAGGTGCCTCCTGCTTGTTCTCAGTGCCAAAGCCCAAGGGAGCTGCACAGAAAAAGAGCAGGTGACTGGAATTTGCTGGACTTTTTTTCCTGAAGGAGATGATGCATTTCAGCTGGATCTTTGAAGTGTTCTGGCTGCATCCAAAGGGCAGAGAAGAGTGTGTGTCGCGAGGTGTCAAAGCTTTGGAGGGTGTTGGGGGGTACAGGGGGTGGAAGTGCTACTTTGTGCTTTTTGAGTCATGGCTGTGGGCTCAGGTTTGCTGTGACTTTAGTCTGGAAGAGCCCCGCGGCGTGGTGGGGTGGTTACAGCTTTCCAGAGGGTGCAGTGCAGCCAGCCGTAAGGAAAAGCAGCTGGAAATGCCTCAGCCGTGGCACGGGAATTGGGGAATAAAGGAGAGAGAAGCTTGGATTGCTTTGGACTCCAGGAGAGCAGAGTCCAGGTGAGACAAACATTGCTCTGGCTCCCGTGGAAGAGCAGAGGTCAAGTTTCTCCATCCCCCAGTCTTTGCTGCTGCCCTGCCATGTCTTCAGGGGTTTCCAGCTGAGCCGCAAGCCCCTCTCTCTGTCAGATTTGCAGCAGAGGGACCAAGAGCAGAGCTGAGCCAGCCCACAGGAGCCCGTGGGGTCTTGGCAGGCACTTGTTCTCTGTCACACAGGTCTGAGGAGCACCAGCTGTGGTGTGAGCACCAGCTGTGGCGTGAGTGGTGAGGGTGACTGTGTGACAGCTCCCATCAGGATCTGCCTTGCACAGAGTTGGCCATTCCCTCCTGAGGAACAGCAGCAGCACTGAGATTTTTGCCTCGGACGGGGAGGATGTTGTTGGTTTCGGGGCCTGGCTGGGGTTTTGTTCTTTTTCCTTCACCAAATCCACAGTTTGGCGATGTGATGTTCTCGGAAGGGGTCTGTTCTTTGAGGGAGGATGTGGAAGAGCACAAGCTGGGAGAGGCACAGCCCGCAGCTGTGCAGTGGCAGGGCCAACTTTTAAAGCACCTTTTGATTAAGGTCCTTGTGTGGCAGAGCTGTGGATGTGCCTGCTCCTGCCCAGCAGTGGCTGAGGAGCTGCTGAGCCCACACAGGACAATTGTGGGTCAGAGCTGCATAACAAAAATGGTGTTGTGGGTGGATCCTCCCAGGTTACCTGAAATGGAAATAAAAGTTCAAATGTAGCTTTTGTGTCATGGAACAGCACTGAATATTGGCCTCTGTTCTAACTTCTAATTTAATTTTATTTTTCTGGGAAAATTGAGGTGCTTCATTTCACCAGAGCAATCACTTTTGATCCAGCTATGGGAACATTTGAAAGCTACAGCTTCAGGTTTTAACATGAAGTATTGCAAATATTCTTCTATCCCAAGGCTTCATTATCCTTTGGGAAAAGCACCATATGAAATGCTTTTCCTTTGTGAACTCCGTTTGTTCAAAGGCATGGCAGTGTTCAAACACTGTTGAATGTTCTCTCTCAGTCCTGCAGTCAGTGCAAGCGCTGGTAAAAGTAGCAGCAATTAAAAATATCCCTTTTATTTTTATTGATGACGGCTCAGCACAATTATGGTCCCACTGTAAGACACTCAGAAAAGCTGGTGTGACTTACAAGAAAAACTCACAAACAGTAAAAAGACCATTGCACAGATTCATCAGGTGGAGGTGCCACGTCCTGTCAGTAAGGCTGAGCTTCTGTTCGTGTTTTATGTCCTTGCTGCACTGACTGACATCCAAAGAGAGTAAGAAATGCCCTGCTGGGTCAGCTGGTTTAGATTTTAGCTCGTCTGCAGCCTCTTTGTCTCCTTAGTTTTGTGAGGTTTTTCATAAGCTCTTCGCCCCCAGCTGGTGCTGACGGCTGGGCAGAGCTGAGTGTCACCTGCAGCGTGGTGGCTTCACTGCTGGCTCCTAGTGCCCATCTACCCCGGGGGCTGGACCAGGCTGGCTCAGCTGGGGTATGGGAGCCTGGCCTGGTGTTCCCTGGGCTGAGGAGTTCCAGAGGGCTCCACTGCCTGCCTCTGGTCTGGTGTCACCTCAGAGGTGTCCCCTGAGAGGTTATCACAGAGAGGTGTCCCCTGAGAGGTGTCCCTGAGAGGTTATCACAGAGAGGTGTCCATGGAGAGGTGCATCCTGAGAGGTGTCCCTGAGAGGTTATCACAGAGAGGTGTCCCCTGAGAGGTGTCCCCGAGAGGTTATCACAGAGAGGTGTCCCCTGAGAGGTGTCCCCTGAGAGGTGCCTGTCTCAGGATGTGCTGTAGCTCTGCATTCTCACTCCCTGTGCTGTGCAGGTCAGCCCAGATGCTGACAGCCCTCGTCACGAGGTGCACCTGAGGTGTGATGGCCCCAGAGCAGTTCTTACCCCACAGTCACCCTGTGCCCTCGGCACCTGTGTGGGCTGCCCTTGTCGCAGGGAGCTGGTTTTGTGGGAGTATTTCCCTGGGGCTGTGGCAGCACTCTCAGGGATGTGTAACCCTTCAGTGTTGTAGGAGGAACAGGAGCTCTGGCTGACGCCATACATACCCGAGCAGTGAGATAAGGAAGTTCAGCCCGAGCAGGGTAGCCCGGGCAGGCACTGCTGCTCTGGGACAATTTGCCAGCCCAGCAGTTTCCCTGGGGGTGAATGACCTCGGAGAGAGTTTCAGTGGGCAGAGAGGGGGAATTAGGCAGGCCACCGGTCCTGATTCTCCTCCCAGCTCCGAGGTGCAGTCACGGGGTGATCTGTGGCTGATCCTGTTGGATCTCCCCTCAGCAGTGGGGAGAGGGAGCGCTGCTTCCCTCTGCAGCTGCTGCTGCTTGGGTTTTTTCTTGCCTGAATTACTCAAGTAGGATTTTAAGGCTTTTCTTCTCATTGAGTCTCAAAAGCCTCGAGTTGATCCCTGCGATGTGCAAATGCTGAAAGCTATCCCTGCCCCCCTCACATCTGGTTGTGATCAGCTGTGGGATTCACTGAATATTGTGTCCCCACAGCTTCCTTTTTCCATGGGAGGCTTCCCCCCCTCTCTGTTTACTGTAAAAAACACTGATGTCGCATGTTCAAAGAATGAAGTCCAGGCAAGGAGAACGTGGATCACAGGCTGGGTTCCCAGCAGCAGCCACCCAAGAGGGACACTCAGGCCGTGGAGCACAGGACAGTGTAGCTGGCAGGGTTCAGGTGCCAAGCAAAGGTGCAGAGATCTGGCAGAGACTTTTGCAAGTGCTGTAGGAAGTTGGTATTAATGTTGACACCATCAGCTCTTTTCCCTCCTTTTAAATTCTTTGCTATCAGTTGGAAAAGGTTCTCAGATGGAAAGGAAGGTGTGAGGAGCTTGTCAGACAATGCTCTGGAGAGGCATCTGCTCTGCTGAAGTGCTCCTGTGGGTGGTGGGTGCCGAGGTTTGGGCTGCAGTCAGATCTTGCTGTGGCAGCTGGGCTTGTGCAGCCTGGCTGATATTCTGCTGGAGATGTTTTCCATTGCTCACATTCCTCTGCTCTCTGCTTGGAGCAGACCTCAGCAGGCTCCCTGCTGCTGCTGCTGCTGCAGGTACCTCGCTCAGCCAAGCTGCGGGCACACGTCAAACTTATAAGCAGTGAGTGGGAAACCCCTGTATTCCACACTCCCTTCCCCACTTTGGATTTATTGGAGGTTCCAGCAGGGATTGAGGGGTCTTTGCAGTGGCTGCAGTCGCTGTTTGTGGCACATCTGATCCAGCCTTTGATGATATCACAGAGCTACTCACGCTGTCAGTTTATCCCCATTTTTGTTTTCCCTGTCCCTGAGTGTTTCCCGTTGCTTGAGTCTCCATCTGTTCCATCTGAAGCTGATGCATACCCTGAAAATGAGAGGGAGCGAAGCTGTGCCCGAGTCTCCAGACAGCCCTGATCCTCCATCAGGGTGCCTTTCCTCTCTTTCCGTCTGGGAATGACTCTCTGCCCTAAACCCCACGAGGAATGTTTGATATGCGAGGTTCCCCTAACCTGAACTGGCATGGCTGATGGAGTGGGAGCAAATCCCTGCTGCTGCCTTGGAGCAGTGCAGCATGGAGGGGGTGTGGGTAGGTGTTGCATGGATTCCTATCCCTGGAAATTTGAATATTTCTCTATTTCCAGCCGATAATGGGAGGAGCCGTGTGCCGAATCCCTTCTCCAGAGGACAGTGGTGAGCCCAGATGCACTGCTAGATGTAGGGAAGCGACATTTTCGGGATACACGTTACTGGATGTGAGATAATGCAGCCTTGAGACGGGAAACCCCAGGAAATGCTGCACTTGGTGCCCCCGCTCGTGGAAGTACTTGCTTTGCCTAATTTATGAGCACTGCATCATCTGGAGACCCCAGCTGGAGACCTCTCATCTTCAGCCTTTGTGGCTGAAGAGGGAATCTTCAGGCTTGTGCAGAAGGGGGGAGTTTGTGCCGGGAGGAAGCCGAGGGCTCCAGGGGCTCATCCAGGGCTGCCAGAGGAGAGAGGCTGAGTCAGTGGGGCTCAGATCTCCTGGGGCCAGTGGCCCAAACCCTTTGTCTGCCCTTTCCCACCCTCCCTCTGCTCTCTGTGCCCTCGGGAGCACAGACAGGAATGAAAGGATCCAAAGCCAAACCTGTGGCTTGCTGGAGCCCAGCTTTAAACTCTGCAGGTCTCCCTGATGCTGCAGCACAGCTCTGCTTCATTCCTGCTGCTTTTGAGACAGCTCCAGACGCTGTGCTCAGCATCTCCTCAGGGATCTGGCATTTGCAAGCAGCCAGGACAGTGCTGTCACGTGTGTGGAAAACATTACCCAGATCCCTGGTGTTCAGATGCTTTTGGGTTTGGTTTCGGGGTTTCCGTTTGTTTGGTTTTTCTTTGGAATTTTGGATTTTTTTCTAATTTTTGACCGTGGTTGTTTCTGGGAGTTTAGACCTGAGCAGCAATCCCCTGCTCAGGATTCTGCTGCTCCTGGCTGCCTGCCAGCTGTTGGATCCAGAGCTGCAGGAGCCCTGGAATGCTGTGTCAGGCCCTGAGCAGAGCCGTGGCCGAGGACAGCCCCCGTGTCACCTTTGCAGTGTTCAAGATGCGTGTGCAGGATGTGCCCTGTGTGCCAGGGCTCTCCGGGGAGATGGGGATCCCTGCCCAAATCCCAGCTCACAGCTGCCTGCTGGGATCCTGTCTCTCTCTGAGCCTCAGTTTCCCTTTCTGTAAAGTGGAGGAACCCCAGTGGTGTTTTTATAAAAAGCTTGGAGATTTAGGACTTGTCCCCAGGTAAGAGAGTACCAATTGCTGGAAACACCTGAGACACTTCACCTCCCCAGTGCCAGGCTGAGCTTTGTCCTCCCTGAGGGAAACTCCTGCCTGAGCCAGGAGCACCTCTGTGTGATGGCAGAGGAGCTGCAGCTCCTTGCTGAGGGTGTCCTGGCGCTGAAGGAGACTGAGAGCATCTTGTCAGATTTGCTGGGACAGCAGCATAATTGTGCCCTGGAGCAGTATCAGGTTTCAGCAGAGGTTAAAGGAAGCAAATTCCATGTGTTTCTGCAGATTACTGTTGTGGAATTCTTGGCTTTGCAAACTTGAGCCTAATGAACCGGCGGAGGGAGAGAAACGAGGCTCTTTTTAACAGATAATCATATATTTAAAAAATGCTCACTCAGGAACAATTTGAAGGAATCTTTGTCCTCGCCTCCTGCTTCTGAAAATCCAGGTTAATGTGAGTTGAGGTAAACACCTGGGCTTTGTGCTGCTGTGTTCTCTGAGGCCAGGGAAATACCCACCAGGAGCCTAACTCCCTTTGTGTCCTTCTTCTCCCACAGAGCACGCTTCCCATGACTAACAGATGCTGGCCTAGATTATGAGCTCGAACAAGAACGCTCGCTACAATCGTTTCTCCAGTGGCACAACAAACATCTCTACTTCAGAGAGCACTAACGGGGTAAGGCCTCTGCTGCTGGCACGGGCAGGGACAGGCTGCTTCCTGTGCTCTCATCCTCTCTTTTGGAACAGCCTCTTTTCCTGCCACTTACAATCTCACTATTCACTGAGAAAAGCTGGGAATGTGTCTGCAGAATTTCACCAGCTCGGGCAAAGTCTGAAGGCTTTAAATGCCCTGACATTTATTTTTTCAATGTTTCAGACAAGAATGGAAACAACTTTTGGACCAGCCTTCTCCGCTGTGACCACCATCACAAAGGGTGGGTATTTCATGTGTACTGTGTGTGATCCCAGGGGGGTTGCTGTCCTTTTACAGATCAGAAAGCTGTTGGGAGGATCTCTCTGGTCATTACCCAGGTGTTGAGGGGCTGGGTTTGGTGTTATGCAGCCCGAGTGTCCTGACAGAATGGAAGTGAGCAGGCACAGGAATTCTCTCTCCTCAGGCAGACTGAGCAGCACCACTGGGGAGCCTTGGCTGAAAACAGAGTAGTACAGCAGGGTTTGATGCTGAGCTCAGCACCAAATCTTATTGATCCCTGTGACAATCATCACCAATGCTGAAAATTTCCATCTTCCTTCTGTGCCTGGCTGTGAGTCACTCCGGAGCTTTGGTCAAACCCCGTGACCACCTTCAGCTCAGGCAGGAGGGGATGCAGATGTCCCTGCTCATCTGCAATTCCTGTGCCTTGTTCCTCAAAGCTCAGCAGGTGAGGGGAGCCTGAGCCCTGGCACGTGGGGTGAATGTAGGAAGAGGCCTGCTTTCATTTTGGGATACAAATATCCTTCCTTTAATAGAAACAAAAAGACTTGACACTGATTCTGATAAGGATGTGAACATCTGCCCGAGAAAAATGTTTGGATTACATTTGTCCTGGACTCTGGATGGTTTTGAACTCCCAAATATTTACATTCAGACTTTTATATGTATGAGAGTCAGTTACATGATCTCTGTACAAATATTTCATATTTAATTTAGCATGGCTCCCCTGTGCCTCAGGGATATCCAGACCTCCCTGGATCCAGGCAGTTTGTATTGGTGACTGAGATACGTGGGAGTGTAAAGTTTCCTTTTGATAGTATTTTTAAGCTGTGGATCTGACAGGGTGTTACCTGTGCTCTTTTCTGGGCAAGCTCTCAGAGATCAGGGTTGTTCTGCCTGGGCTGATACGTCCAGTCATGAACCAGCACTGCAGAATCCCCAGTCTTTTCCTAAGGAGCACTTAGAGCTGCAGAGGCTGTCCCACAGCTTGGCAATGTTTCTGAGGAGCCTAAATGTTTGTTTTTCTCTTTTAATTCCCTGTAAAGCTGACGGGACCAATACTTTCAAGCAGCACCGTCGGACCCCGTCCTCCTCCAGCACCCTCACCTACTCCCCACGGGACGAGGATGATGGCATGGTAGGTGTGGTCAGGACCCTCCTGACTGGCCTAGCAGATCAGAAGGGAAGTGAGAGGTGTCTGGAGCTCCTCTGGACTCCTCCCTCCCTCATCATTCTCTGTGTAACGTGTGCCCCAGGGGCAGGAGCAGCCTCAGCACTGCTGGTGCCGTGGGGAAGCTGCTCATTCTCACCTGGGGCTCTAGGCTGGAGCTGCTGCTGCTGCTGCTGCTTTTCACACTGCTTGAGATTGTTATGTGGTTCCAAAGCCGGGAACTGCAAATCCCAGAGCCTCCTTGTGAGGGAGTACCTGGCTCCAGGGAGAGCAGGGAGCTCGGGAGGAAGCAGCCCTGCCAGGATGTCTGGGCTCTGACTGGGGCCAGGCACTCTCCATGTTGGATGGATCCCAGCTGGCTCTGCAGTTATGGCCATAGAATCCATTCCTATTCCCACCTCCAGATGGGGCCTCTGACCACAGGGAGAGGGTTTGAAACCTGCAGATTGGGGTGTTGGACACTGCGGGCTGTGCTGGGCTTCCCACACAAACCATTCCCATGGCTCCCAGTATCTTGGTGGCAAAGCAGTTCCCAGTTTTGAATCCAGTTTTATCACTCACTTCTGAGTAAGTTCTTTTTGGGGAATTTAGTGATTCAACAGTCTTCAGGGTTAGCTGCTTGGAGAGAAATAAATTAGCTAAATCAATTAAATAAAGAACAGCAAAGCAAACCTTGATGAAAGGATGGCCAGCTCTGAGGCTGGACCTTCTCTTGTCCCTGCTGCTCCAGCCACATCTCACAATCACAAACTCTGTTCAGATCTAAACATGTTAGTGACAAACTTCAAATTAAGTATTTGTAGACTTAGTCAGGTTACAAGACCCAATTTCCAAGCCAGGCACAAATGGATCATTGCTGCTGGAGTTAGACACTGGGGTCAGCAACAGTGTGGAGCTGCAGCACTTCTTAAAATAAATTTGACACCAGATTGCAAAGAATTTTATTGTCAGCATCCTATGAAGTTCCTTCTGTTGCTCAGAGATCTCACTGTGTTTTATGTGAGTCCATGGGGGTTTTGTTTGTGGTTGGTCTTTTTTCTAACAGGGCCTTTGAAAATGTGCCTGGTGTCCTTGGCAAGTGCAGCTCTCCAGCCCAGCACTGACCCCACGAGCTGGGCCAGTGCTCAGGCCCCCCCTGGCTGTCAGCACAGAGCCTGTGGGCTGGGGGCCGGGCCCACAGTGCCCTTTTCACAAGCTGGGCAGCTCTCACAGGGCAGAGGGGAGGATTTTTCCAGAGGAGGGGATGCTGTGAACATTTCATTTAGCCAGGTCTGATAAAGAAACTCCTTTGAAAGCCCTAGTGGCATGAACTGGGGTGTGCAGCCAAGAATGGGGGAGATCTCTGCTGGGAGCCAGCTTCAATCCTCTTGGCCAGTCTCAGCCCACTTTCCCTGGAGTGTTAAATATTCTTTAGCAAAAATAGTGAGAGGATTAATGAGTGGTTCAGGAAGCAGCGTGAGGTGCTGACAAACCAGAACTGCCTCGGTGCTGCTCTGCCTGCTGCTCCAGGCAGACTCACTAACCCTCTTAGGAAGCTTCATTTGCTTTGTCAAGAAATAATCTGGGATTTCCCTTCCTCATCACTGAGTTTTCCCTCCTCCAGAAGCTGCCAAGGGCTTCTCAGCCATCAGAGAGACAGCTGGAGAGGAGTCACAGCCCTCCTGTGACCTCCACCGCCCCTTTTCCTTTCCTTGTGAAGCTGCTGTTAATGAAACAGAAGCAGAGCAGCGTGCTCTGTGTGCAGGGCAGGGATTGCTGAGTGGCTGCTGTCATCCTGCACACAGTGGCTGCTGTCATCCTGCACACAGTGGCTGCTGTCATCCTGCCTGCGCACAGTGCCACAGGTTCCCACCTTGCTGTGCCTGCGTGGAGCTGGAAGCAGGGCTGTGCTGGAGCCTTCACCTGGAGGCTGCTGCTGTCACTGAGGTGGTGGAAATTGCAGCTGAATATTGGAACATTGATGCCATGGATGGAGGCTGCCTGCCTGTCCAAGGTCTGTTGTTTACAGGGAGCTTCCCCTCTGAGCCAGAGGTGAAAACTCTCCATCTTCCATCAGATGTTTGAGTGCTCCCTCCTTGGGCTCTTTGAAGGTGTGCCTGATGTTTAGTGCAGAAATGAGGTCTCTTGAGTTTTGTCCTTGTTTGCTTGGCAAAACCAAGGCTGCAGATACCCAGAGGGTCTGGAACTGCCAGCACACCCTCTGCCGTTCTCTGTTGTCCCCACAGCACAGTGAGGGATCCTTCTCAGCCCATCCCCTTCTCTGCTGTGCAGTTAACACCAGCATTATCCAAACTAGGACACAGGGAGCTGAGCCCAGAGTCCTACACAAACCTTCTGTGTCTCACACCCCTGCCTCCTGGGATGCTGCAGTCCCTTTCTCTGTTGGTGATCCTCTCTGGGTGTGCTGGTGACCACCCTGCCTCCCTGCAGAGCCTGCCTTTGCTGCCCTCACCCCCCGTCACCTCCAGAGTGGGAACTGTGCACAGTCATTCTGGTTATTTTAATGATTTCTGCTACTAGTGGAGGGAAAATAATAAAATTAATGTATACACATAAAATGGATTTACCTCATTATAACCATTCCTCCTTAAGGTTGATGTATTTAGTCAATAAATATGCTGTCTTTAAGGGAAAGACATTTATGCTTTGGCTTCTAAGCAGATGCAGCATTTCTGAGTTCCTCGGAGCCCAGGATCATAAAAGGGAGGCAGCAGAGCAGGGTGAGGAAGCAGCAGGATCCTGCTCTGCTGCTCTCCTGCAGCCCAGCCAAGCTGCCCTGGGACTGCAGCATGCTTTGTCTCTGGGGAGGGCAGCAGCCTCTGAACCTCATCTTGCAGCTTTCATTGCTGAATTTCCTGCTGGCCCCTGTGCCCCCCTGCACTGCCTTTGTCTGGCCCTGGCTCTGATGTCACCCACTTTCACGCAGGGCAGGCACACAGAGTGCAGCTGCCGAGGCTCACGTGGAGCGCGAGGAAAAGCGTTTTTCCCACGAGGTGCGGGACAGGAGCTCAGCAGAGTCTGCTCCGTGCAGCTTTCCCTGTTCCCTGGGCAGTGCCGGGCCTGGCCTGGGCCAGGGACAGCCCCTTTTCCAGTGGGCAGCCAGGGATCTCCAGAGCTCCTTCCAGCCACCGCTCCTCAGGGCTGGGGACTGACGGAGGCTGCAGCCAAGCCTTGGAGAGTGTGACACGTGCAGATGCTCATCCATCGTGCCTCGTCTGAAGTGGCTGAAGCTTCTGGCTTCATTCTTCCATTTCTTTGTCCAGGCATGCTTTCTGCTCTCTGAAGCCCTTTATTCCTCCTCTCTGCACCTTTTGCAGTCCACCAGCAGCATCTCTCCCAGAGCTCCTCCGTGGCTGCGCTCCCAGCTGCACTGGATCCTCAAATCCAGGCTCCCCACGGTCTGCAGCCTCCAGTGGCGTTCTGACACCGAGTGGCACCTTGGCTACGTGCTGGTGGTTGCCATTCCACCCTCGGGGCCGTGCTGCTGGTTAATATTCCAGCAGCAGCACTCCCTCAAAGCCAATGCCAGGGCCGCCGGGGCAGAGGAGCTCTCTGGATTGGTGCGCGGTGTCCGCCGCGCTCTCCCCTCCCGAGCAGGAAGCGGCAGAGCTGGGCTCACACAGAATTCAATAGAAGGAAGTCTCCACACTTACGCAAAGAAATTTGGCAGAAGTTAGATAGCGAGTGCAACAACAAGTGCTGCTGCAGAGATTAGAGGCATTGCAGGAGCTGGAGCAGTCTCTGGGGGAGATTTACGGAGCTTTCCATGAAGGATTAGTTCTTCCAGACCGTTGCTTTGCGGGCGTGCACGGTAAGTGTGCAGGGAATGCACCTTGGAGAAGGTGATGTGCTGGGAATTTCCACGTCAGCCTGGCTTAGGGAGTTCAACCCGAGTGATTGCTGTCTCTGGGCACGGTGCAGGGAAGGGCACACAGCAGCAGGGCCGCTCAGTGCAGCTGACAGTGGAGCAGCTGAGTGTTGTGGAGGGGGACAGCTGAAGTTGAAGGCTCTGCCTGGAGTTTGGGAATGATTTGCACTGACCAGAGCTGCTCTGTGTCCGCAGCCTCCCATCAGCACCCCGCGCCGCTCCGACTCCGCTATCTCCGTCCGCTCCTTGCACTCCGAGTCCAACATGTCCTTGCGCTCCACGTTCTCACTCCATGAGGAAGAGGAGGAGCCAGTAGGTATTTGGGATTGTCTGAAGGAGCAGGATTAGGCAGCTCAGTGTCAAAAGAGTAACTTAGTGGAGCGTTGTGAGTACACAGAGCTCTCAGGGGCGGATTTTGTTCGGTGCCTGGCTCAGAGTCCTGCTTTTAACTTTGTTTCCACCACTGACTTTGCTTCCTCGTGTACCATTTCCCTGCCTGGAAAGCGAGGACAATGGTGAGGCTTTTCTGCTTCCCAGAAAAAATGTAAGTCTGTGCAAGGTCCTGCTTGATTCCCTGGCCCTGCTGCAGAGCAGGGCGGGTTGCAAGCTCAGGCTGGTGGCCTGGCCCCAGGCAGCAAATACAATTCCCCATAGATTTGGAGCCCCGTCCCCATTCAGGGCTGTGTGGCACCCCACAGACTTGATTGTAAGCCCCAGGAGGGTGCAAGGAATCGTCTGCATGCTGGGGGAGGATACTTTTAAACTGAGCTTAGCTTGTGACCCAGTAACCAACCCCAAACTGGATGAATAAACGGTCAGGCAGCGTTCTGCCAGTGATCTAGGGTAAGAGTTTGTTTCATATTTGGGAACCCAGGGGGCTGTGTTTGCATTTCTGAGAGCAGCACAGGATGAAAAGACAGAGGGAACTGCAGAGATTGACTGGAAATGCTCTGAAATGTGAGCACGGAGAGCCATGGTGCTCTGGAAGGACGTGCTTGGAGCCCTGTGCTGGCTGTCCTAGTTGGTAAACAAAACTGGAGAGATGGGCTCATTGCAGCAGAAACAATGTTGTTTCTGCTTCCTGAGGAGTGAAGGAGCCCTTCCTTCAGAATGCTTCAAAAACACAAGAGTGCAGGCTGCTTTAAAATTGCCCTTAAGCTCAGGCTTAGTACAGTTTTGACAACTCTGTGCTTAGGCCAAGCGAGGAGAAAGTCCCAGCCAGTGCAGCTCATGCAGTTCTGGTGACTGAATCACTGGCAGAGGAGTTGGTCTGTGCAGTTTGCTGTCAGCTGCTGATCCTGCCAGGTGCTGGTGGCCCCCAGTTTGTGATGAGCTGAGGGTCTCCAGCCATTCCCAAGTTCATTCTTTCCCTACTGGAACTCAGCAGATCCAGACAGAATTTTACATTGAGGCGATGAAACCCTCAGTGCGCCCCAGGCTCCCCGAGGCTCAGCATGGTGGGATTGTGTTACTCCTTCTGCAGAGCTGCAGGCTCTTGGTTTGGACTAACCCAGGCTGTGTGTGTCCCTGTGTGTGCCCTGCAGGAGCCCCTGGTGTTCGCAGAGCAGCCGTCCGTGAAGCTGTGCTGCCAGCTGTGCTGCAGTGTGTTTAAGGATCCCGTCATCACAACCTGTGGGGTAAGGCACGGCTCTCCCAAATATCCTGTGTGAGCCACAGTCAAGCCTGGACTGTCCCCTCTGTCTCTCCCTGGGGACTGTCAAGCAAAACCGGGGCTTGCTTAAAGTGGGATGGCTTTTCCCCCGAGAGCTGTACTGCCAGCCACCCCATCCTGGCCACGTTCAGTCTCCTTGCTGTGGCTTCCATGAAGTCGAAAACTCCTCCTGAAGGGCTCTGCAGGAGCTCCTGGGCACCCCAGGAATGGCTGCGCTTCAGTTGTGAAGGAAGTGTTGCTTATAAAACAAGAATGGCTTGAAGCTTCATTTAGTTAATGCTTGCAAAGGGAATTGAGATCCTCAAATGAAAGGCACGAGGCGTTATGAATATTCTTCTGGATTCCATTTTACTGGGATTTAATAGAAGCTGTATATTATTCCTGTGCTCCTTGTGAAGAAAGATGGCTTTGAGATGGCTCTAATGCTTCTGACGTGATCTGATCACCAGGATGGGGCTGTAGCAACAGCAGCAGAGCTCAGGATTGTTTATTGCAGTGAGGGTGCTATTCCCCAAAAGTGCTGGAAGCTGCTGCAGTTTGGCCGCACCATTCCAGTTAGCAGCTCTGCACAGAGACACTGAGATTTACTGGTTAATGTGGAAAGAAGCCCACTGCAGGAAGCAGCCTGCCTCCATCTGCAGTCCTGCTCTGGCAGCTCTGGAGGGAGCTCGGTGCAGCTGTGCCGGGCAGGAAAAGGCCATGGGAGCAGGGCAGCAGATAGCAGCTCCAGAGGGGGACTCCCAGCCCTGCCAAGAGCTGGCTCTGTGGCCAGGGAGCGTGGCTGAGGAGGCTCCAGGGAATGCACGGGGCAGGATCGGGGGCAGTGAGGTGCTGCAGCCTTTGTGTTCATTAGCGTGTTAGACTGTGCTTGCTGCTTTGTCAAGGTAAACTGTCAGAACAGAGAGGGGAGCTGTTTAAAGAGCTCCAATTTACAGAGCATTTAATGGGCTTACAAAGCAGCTGTTCCACCTGCCTGGCAGCAGGGCAGGGCAGCTTCTGCTGCCTTGAGAGGGCTCCAGAGAGATGGATGTGGTGGGCTCACGGGGCAAGGACAGGGAGAGGCCAGGCTTCCCCTTCCCCCGAGGGCTTCTCAGGGCAGTGAGAGGGATGACATGGGCTACAGTGGTGTAGCAGAGAAACCCTATGCAGATGTGGAGGGTAGGAAAGACTTGGATGTGTTCAAGAGCAGGCTGGATGGAGCTCTGAGCCCTGGTCTGGTGGAAGGTGTCCCTGCCCGTGGCAGGGGATTGGAACTTGATGGTCTCTAAGATCCCTTCCAACCCAAACCGTTCCAGGATTCTGTGATGCCATGAATATCAGAGTGTGGCAGGACATGCCCCTGGCTTTGGCTTGCACCACGACCATGAACGGGGAGAAGGTCAAAGCTCCAAACTGTGTGTTCAGGACCTGTGCCTCACCCTGAGCTGCCCGAGCACGCAGCTGGGGTTTGCCCTGTGGTGCTGAGCCAAAACAGGCAGAACAGCTGCTGGGGCTCCAGAGGCACAGGCTGTGGTGTCTCCCACCTTTCCCATGGGTAGCCACAGGGAATCATTTGCCCGCTCTCGTTTTACGCTGACGCTGCTGTTCCTCTCTGTCTCCACAGCACACGTTTTGCAGGAGATGTGCCTTAACATCTGGTGAGTACAGAGCTGCTCTTGTGTGATGCAGCCAGAACACTCTTATTTCCTGGTTGATTTGCTTTCACCTAAAGAGAAACCTGCAGAAAAATGTCCGAAGGGCTTAAAACAAGCTGTCAGTCAGGCGTGGCACTGCAGCAGTGAGGGGCTGGGGCTGGGGGCCAATGGTACACTCTGGAGCATGGGCACTGCAGAGAGGGCTGGGCACAGGATGTTCTCAGATCCTGGAAAATGCAGTGGATAATCCCAGGATAATGCTTGTCTCGCCCAGAGTTGACCCACTGATTTCAAACTGAAAGCTTTCCGTGGCTGCCTGGATAAAGAAGCAGGGGCCACAATTGGCACCATCCCCTCCTCCCCCATCCCCTCAGTGCCAGGTCTCTGGCCCCTGACTGAGCCCCACTGAGCTGCTTTAGCTCACCCAGCTCTTGCAGAACCCTGGGAGAGCCCAAGCCCCTGGCTGCTGGCCTGGGCTAACCAGCTCCCGCTTGGGTTGGACTCTGGCTGCAAAAAAAAGACTTTTTTTGGCACGAGCCTGTGCCCCTCTTGGCAAGCTGTTGTTCAGCACGGAGCCAAGGCGTTGGCATTACCAGAACAGCGAGCCCTGAGGAGGCTCCCTGGGGAGTCCTGCAAAGCAGCAGCTCTTTCTGCCTTAAGATTCTTGTGCTCCACATGCAAGAGGTCCCTCTGCTTTGCATGTTAATCCCCTCACTGTGCTCTGCTGTATCAACCCCAGCCCACAGATCTGTGGCAAAAGGCTTTGCAATTGCAATCCCCATGTCTGGAGTGTTCCAGAAACAGCTGGATGTGGCAGAGCTCAGCTGATGAGGTGATGATCGTTCCAAGGTTTGGATTCGATGATCTTGGAGGTGTTTTCCAACCTAAAGATTCTGGGTTTCAGTGGTTGCTGGCAGCAGGAGCTGAGCCCAGGCCTGGGTGAGGAGCAGGTTATGGCTGGGGCATCTGGTGACTTGTGCTCACTGCCTGTGAACACTCACCCTTCAGCCAGCACACGGCAGTCTGAATCAGTGCAGGCTTCTTTCACTGGCAGCTCCCTCAAATCATTCTGGATTAACATAAACTGTGACTTTTCCACACCCCAAGACAAACCAAAGGTGATGGCTGGCAGACCTTGGGTGAATATTCCTGGCTCTTTCCGTGGCCGCTCACCTGGCGCTTGGCTGAGCCGACCGGGGAAGGCACAAAACCACAATTTCCACGTGGGGGCACTGGCAGATGGTGGTGCCCTGTCTCGCCCTCACTGACCGTGCCATCCTTCCCTCCCTGGCAGAGAAGTGCCCCGTGGACAACGCCAAGCTGACGGTGGTGGTGAACAACATCGCGGTGGCCGAGCAGATCGGGGAGCTGTTCATCCACTGCAAGTACGGCTGCCGGCCCGCCGCCAGCAGCAAGCCCACCGCCTTCGAGGTGGACCCCCGCGGCTGCCCCTTCACCATCAAGCTGAGTGCCAGGAAGTGAGTGCTCATTCCAGCCTGCAGTGTCTCCAGGGAAAGGGCCCTGGCCTGCCCGAGCTGCCCCGTGGCTCCGGGGCCGTGCGGCTCCTGCTCTGTTTGGCTGTGCCAGGGTGATGGGCAGGGTGGCTTCAGGGGACAGTTCAGGGCTGGTGTCAGGGGGAGCACGCTGTTTCTGCTCCCTGAGTGCCAGCACTGGGACAGGGGTGCATTGTGAGAGCAGCCACCTCACATCTGGGATGAAACTCCACGGCCGTGGTCAAGTAGAGAACCTGGGATTCTTTTTGTAAGAGGAATTATCTTCGTTATATCCTATGAATTTGAAATCTATCTCCCTCTCCATCCCCGTTTTCCCTGTCCATTGCCTGTTGTTGATGGCTGCCTGAAGGCTCAGCCCATCAGCTGCAGAAGTAGATGTGCCCTGTGAAAATGTGGCCTATTATTACTCTCAATTTTCTGGCCAAATGAGAATCTAAAATTGAAATTGCAGTCTCAGAGCAGGAGGCTTTGGATCATCTGACAGCCTCCCAGGGCTGGTTTGCTCCTCTCCTGACGGTCTGCGTTGTTCCCAATAACTTTTGCTCGTTGCTGATTTTCCTGCCTTTGCTTCTCTCCGTGCACAGGGACCATGAGAGCAGCTGTGACTACAGGCCCGTGCGCTGCCCCAACAACCCCAGCTGCCCTCCCCTCCTCAAAATGAACCTGGAGGCTCACCTGAAGGAGTGTGAGCACATCAAGTGTCCCCACTCCAAATACGGGTAAGGAGATGGTGCTTTTGGGCGGGGAGCTGCCCTGAGCTCATTACTGAGCTGCTTTTTGGCTGCTGCAGCCTGGGGGTGGCCCCGAGGCTCTGAGCAGCTCTCCCCGGTGCTGTGCATTGGCCTGAGGCTGAGCTGGGGGTTACGGGGGTTGCAGGAGGCAGCCCCGGAGCCTCTGGGTGGGAACAGGCAGGTCACGGTGAGGAGGAGGGTGAGGAGGGTGAGTACTCGGGCAGAAGAGCTGGAGGAGAGTCAGAGCATGAAGAGACAGGGATGAGGACAAGAGTAATTTGAGCACCATGGCTGGTCTTGCCAACCAGGCCTTGTCCCAGGCAAGGGAAGTGCTGATCCACCTCAGGGTTCCCCTGTCACCCGAGTCCCAGGGCAGCCCCTGCTTGGGTTTAGTGTTGCAGGAAGAGGGTTCACAGAAAGTTCTCCCATCACTGGCACAGGGCAGTGATGGAGTCCCCATCCCCGAGGGAATTCAATGCCATGTAGATGTGGCACTTGGGGACGTGGGTTAGTGGTGGCCTTGGGGGAACGAGTGGACCTGATGGTCTTAGAGCCTTTTCCAGCCTCAGCAGTTCCATGATTCCATGATCCTAAGCCGTGTCTTGGCAGAGGCAGAGCAAGGCAGGTCCTGGCAGAGCAGCCCTGACTCTGTGCCGTGCTGCAGGCCCAAGGCAGCATCTGCTGAGGTCAGCTGCAGTTTTTTCCACTGGTTTTGATGGCTCCTGGTGAACACAACAAACAGACACCACCCTCTGTCTCCTGCCCAAGATCTGCTTTTCCTTGCAGCTTCCCAGGCAGACAGTCCAGTCTGGGGCCAGTGCCCTGGCTGGAAGAATGGCAGCTGCCTGGCCTCTCTTGTCCTGCAGTTGCCTCTCCCAGCAGGATCATAGAATCATTAAAATTGGAAAGGACATCCAAGGTGATCAAGTCCACCCTTTGAAGGATCATGAACCACAGAATCCCTGCTGTTGGCAGGGAGAGCAGGACAGCTGGGGACCCACACAGGCCTTGGAGCTCCCCTGAGGAGACAGCTGAGCAAGGAATCTCCAGGAGAGCCCTGCTCCAGCCAGCACCTGCCTTCCCTCCAGGTGTGCATTCATAGGAAACCAGGACACCTACGAGACCCACCTGGAGACGTGCAAGTTCGAGGGTCTGAAGGAGTTCCTGCAGCAGACGGACGATCGCTTCCACGAGATGCAGGTGGCCATGGCCCAGAAGGACCAGGAGATCGCCTTCCTGCGCTCCATGCTGGGCAAGCTCTCTGAGAAAATCGACCAGCTGGAGAAGAACCTGGAGCTGAAGTTTGGTGAGTGTGCTCTGTGGTCAGAGCCGTAGGGACAGGGCGGCTCTTGGGTGGTGCATTACGGGGTTGCTCTCCTGCTGATGCAGCAGTGTGTTCCGAGGCTGGGGGGCAGTGGGTGCCCTCTGCCTGTTCCCTGCGATGCCAGCAGTGGCTCTGCAGTGACTGTGGGCCTGTCCCTCTCTCACAGACGTGCTGGACGAGAACCAGAGCAAGTTGAGCGAGGACCTGATGGAATTCCGCAGGGACGCCTCCATGCTGAACGTGAGGATGGGCCCTGGGCTGGAGTTACCCAGCTCACCCTACCTGGGCTTCTCCTGCAGTGGGGGGAGGCTTTGGGGACAGCCTTCTGCTCCAAAGCCTGGGCCTTTTAGAGGGACATTGTCCCCTCCTCCCTGCCTGCAGAAAGCAGGGAGATCAGCAGATCCGAGCAGTCTGGTGAATTGCAGAGTGAGGACAGTGTTTTCTGAGAGGTATTTCTGGGCCTCTCTGAATACTGAAGAGTTTAGTGCAGGTCTGAGGTGCTGGCAGAGCCCTGTGGTCTCTGGAGGAAGGCGACCAAGGGATGTGGCAGTCACAGAGTAGAGCAGAGACCTCTGCTCAGAGGATGAGGAAGGTCCCTGTGGGAGTCAAGAAGACAAGAGGGGTTGTAGCAGTGGAGGGGACAGTCCTAAAGCCATGTCCAGGGCAGGCTGGCCTGGGTGGCTCCACAGCTCACACAGCTTGTTGTGTTTTTCAGGATGAGCTCTCCCACATCAATGCTCGGCTCAACATGGGCATCCTTGGATGTGAGTATCCCCATTACTGCCTGGGGCTGGCTGTGGGGAGCCCTCCTGGCTGCTGCCACGGCTGGGCACAGCAGCAGCACTGCCCTCCCTCCCTCACCTGGCTCTCCTTTCTGCAGCCTATGACCCTCAGCAGATCTTCAAGTGCAAGGGGACCTTTGTGGGCCACCAGGGCCCCGTGTGGTGTTTGTGTGTGTACTCCATAGGAGACTTGCTCTTCAGTGGCTCCTCAGACAAAACCATCAAGGTAAGAGCTTCCCTCTTCCGTGCACCTTCTGCATTTGCTCGTGGAACAGAAGCTGAGTTCATTTGTGGGGTGGGTGGATGTTGCTTCCTCAAGTTTCTTCCAAAGAATCAAATGATTCTTGGTGATTATAGTTGGACAAAATTCTCTGCAAGGAAACATTATGTACTAGTGAAAATGAGAGACAAACAGAGATCTTTGCAAGGCCCCGATTAGAATCTCATTCCTGCAGCTGCTGGTTTTGCTTTATGTGGCATTTGGGGTATTCAGGACTATTTCAGCTTCTGATTTTATGTTCCTTTTGTTATAAAAAGTCATCTTTGAACAAAACATTTGTCCCTGATCCAATGTGTCCTTCCCTATTTTACGGCGTGTTTGTTTTCCTTTGTCCTGTTTTCAGTAACTCAGACTGACAGCACTCCCCGGTGCAGCCTCAGCAGCCCTTCCCAGTGTCACCTGGCTGCTGGTGGCTGCTGGTGGCTGCTGGCCAGGCTGGGCACCCCCAGGGGCTGCCACAGCTGACCCTGCCAGGAGCAGAGCTTTGCTTTAGTTTCCTTGGTTGTAGAGCCACGTGGAAGGAAATGGATATTGCTGTACATGAGGGAAGGAAAGCAGATTTCTCCCCTGCTCTGCTCTGGGCACCACATTGCCAGTTCCTCTTGAGAGAGCCCTGTGTGCTCAGGGAAAAGCCTCTGCAGTGGCATAGGAAGCTGTGCTGGGCCACTGGAGCCCTGGCGTGGGCTGGGAACTGCTACAGCAGGAGCCTGAGAGCTGCTGCTTTGCCTCAGAGCGTGGTGTTGGCCTGGGCTGAGGGAGCAGAGCTGGAGCAGCTCCTGGCCTGTGTCTCGTTAGCTTCAGCCTGACCCTCTGCAGCCCTTTCCCTCTGCTAGCCAAGCCTGCAGGCCCAGGGCTGCCAGGCAGTGCCCAGGTGACAGGCAGTGCCCAGGTGACAGGCAGTGCCCAGGGCTGCCAGGCAGTGCCCAGGTGACAGGCAGTGCCCAGGTGACAGGCAGTACCCAGGGCTGCCAGGCAGTGCCCAGGTGACAGGCAGTGCCCAGGTGACAGGCAATGCCCAGGGCTGCCAGGCAGTGCCCAGGTGACAGGCAGTGCCCAGGTGACAGGCAATGCCCAGGGCTGCCAGGCAGTGCCCAGGGCTGCCAGGCAGTGCCCAGGTGACAGGCAGTGCCCAGGGCTGCCATGCAGTGCCCAGGGCTGCCAGGCAGTGCCCAGGTGACAGGCAGTACCCAGGGCTGCCATGCAGTGCCCAGGGCTGCCAGGCAGTGCCCAGGGCTGCCAGGCAATGCTCAGGTGACAGGCAGTGCCCAGGGCTGCCAGGCAATGCTCAGGTGGCAGGCAGTGCCCAGGTGACAGGCAGTGCTCAGGTGGCAGGCAGTGCCCAGGGCTGCCAGGCAGTGCCCAGGTGACAGGCAGTGCCCAGGGCTGCCAGGCAGTGCCCAGGTGACAGGCAGTGCCCAGGGCTGCCAGGCAGTGCCCAGGTGACAGGCAGTGCCCAGGGCTGCCAGGCAATGCCCAGGGCTGCCAGGCAGTGCCCAGGTGGCAGGCAGTGCCCAGGTGGCAGCCAGCCTGTTTCCTCCTCTGGGTGCTGACATCCTGCCCCGGCTCCAGCCTCTGCCTTGTGTTTTCTGTTAGGTGTGGGATACCTGTACCACATACAAGTGCCAAAAGACCCTGGAGGGTCACGATGGAATTGTGCTGGCTCTCTGCATCCAGGGGTGAGTGAGGAGGGTCACCTGTCCCTGGGGAGAGTGGGGACAGCCCTGGGGCCCCTGAGCATGCCCTCACGATTCCCATCCTCTGTCCTGCATGTGCCAGATTACGCATGGGAGGTGCATCTTGCCTCTTTGCTCTGGAAAAATGGACAAAGAGTGTGTCTGTCTGGCCTCCCCCGTGTCCTGGTTTCCTCCCCTGGTCACCAGCTTGGCTCCCTGCTCCAAGGGCCAGTCCAGCCTGGCCTCCCACAGGAGCTGGGCTTGCTCTGGGTGGGTGTGCACAGCCTTGGCCCGGAGAGGCTGTGGCGCTGCAGCTCCTGTGCCCCAGTGCCTGGGGAGGAGCTGGTGACACCCTGCCATGGCACAGCCCCTGTCCCCCAGTGCCTGGGGAGGAGCTGGTGACACCCGGCCATGGCACTGTCCCTTGGTGACCCCCCTTTGTGTCATTGCAGGAACAAGCTGTACAGTGGCTCTGCTGACTGCACCATCATCGTGAGTACGGGGCACCCACAGCAGCAGGCACTGCCCCTCCTGTGCCAGGGTGGGGGGACTGATGACCCTCCTGTGCTGGATCCACCCCTGGCTGGGCTTGGGCCTTTCCTACAGGCTGCATTTCCCACTGCCAGCTCCTGCCTGGGAGCAGAGGGCTGCTGCTCTGGGCCGGGGCAGGGTGGCCTGCCCAGCCCCTCACGGGCTCTGCTTTGGTGGGCTTGACAGTGCTGGACTTGATCTCGGAGGGCTTTTCCCAGCTAAAGCATTCCATGGTTGTTGTTTGCAGGTCTGGGATATTCAGAACCTGCAGAAGGTGAACACGATCCGAGCGCACGACAATCCTGTTTGCACTTTGGTCTCCTCACACAACATGCTCTTCAGTGGCTCCCTCAAAGCCATCAAGGTGCAGCTCCAGGGCTCCTCTGGGGCTGCTTGGGGACCAGGGGCACAAACTCTCAGGCAGAAGTGTCCAAAGAGGAAGGAAGTGGCATTTTGACCTGTAGGTGACCTTGTTGCTAAGGTCTCCTGAGCCACGGAGCAGCCAGCACTGCAGAGGTTTAGCCCATGCTCTGTGCTCAGGGGGAAGCTGTTCTCTGGCTGCAAAAGCACTGTATTTCTTCCAGCTCTGCAAACCCGAGGCTGCAGCTGCAGTATCCTGGCAGTTCCTGAGCACGTGTGTCCTCAGGCCCCCAACAGACCTGCCCAGACCATTGGGAATTGTGTCTGGGCTCCAGAGCTGGCTGGAGATTCAGACTGTCTGTTTTGAAACCACCTCCAAAGGATCTTGAGTCTGCATTCCCTACCTAAAACATGCAGAAATCGGGAACAGCTTTTCAGGCTGCCCTTTAAAGCCTTGGCTAGATTCCTGTGGTTCTGCTTCCAGCTCCTGCTGAGGCAGCTTATGGGCCCGTCCATCTGTAAGAGGACTGTGCTCTTTTCTTTATCTGGGGCCTGGAGTGGTTCAGCTCTGGAGAGGGCTCGAGGCTGGAGCAGCCACAGAGCACGAGGAGAATTTGGGGCCTTTTGGGTTTGTCATCCCTGGCCACTTGCTGCCAATGAGCCGGGCAGGCTCAGAGTGGGGGGTGAGATCTGCCAGTCCCTTGTGCCAGGGCTGGGAGGGGAGCTTTGTGGAAGTGCAGGGCAGTTCCTTGCTGCAGCTGTGGTTCGGGCTTTGCAGCCCGTGGCTCTGCTAGGGAAGGGTCTCTGCCAGCAATAACGCAGGCTCCAGGCTGGCTCCCTCAGGGAATGTGCTTCCTCAGCAGTTTCTGGGTTTGATCAGCAAGCCAGTGGGATCAGGCAGTTCCCATCAGGCAGGAGAGCTGGCACCAGGATCCCCACAAGAGCTGTGAGGGCCTCGGGCAGGGTGGGCAGGGAGTGAGCACTGCTGTGTCCTGCCCAGCGCCACTGAGCTTCCTCCCCCTGTGTGTGTCCCTGCTTTCCACAGGTGTGGGATATTGTGGGTACTGAGCTCAAGCTGAAGAAGGAGCTGACAGGTCTCAACCACTGGGTTCGAGCACTGGTGGCTTCCCAGAACTATCTGTACAGTGGATCTTACCAGACCATCAAGGTGGGACTGAGCACTGGTGACACCCTGAGCCCCTCTCCTGTTCCTCTCTCTGCTCTGCACTGGGGCAGCAGCACCAGGGGCAGCTGCTGGGACGTGAGAGCACTGCTGACACGTGGGGTTTTCCTGTGCTGATGCCATCTCCCCAGGCTGGGCCTCGGGAGCTGCTGGGGAGGGACAAACTGGGACAAAGTGGGGCCTCGGCCACGGCACCGCGAGGCTGCTGCAGCCTTATCTGCACTGACACTGCTGCTGATAACGGGGGAAGGTCACTGGCTGGCTGCAGAGCCGCCATAAATCCGTGTGAGGGTTCCCAGTGGCCTCCCTCCTCTGTGCTGGCTCAGTTCTGATGAATAGGTCACCTCTCAGGGGTGAACTGTCTGGGGGACAGAGGAAAATTGGAAGTTGCCCTTCTCAGTGTTAATGAATCTCTGTTAATTTTTCTGCGTTGGGTTTTAGTGCTCTCAAGGACTGGGCTGTGTGTGCACATGTGTGCAGTCACACACAAAGGGTGTGAAGTCTCCACACAACCTTTCCAGCCTGGGTATTTAAGGCTGGGCAGCTAAATAAGATAACAGGGATTTGCTCTTCAGTGCTGCACATTCCCAGCTGGATGGGTTTGTCCCTAAAGGTGTGATCTGGGCACACGGGGATCCAGGCTGACTGTGTGCATGGCAGAATGGCTGCAAGGGATCTCCCCTGTGGAGAATGGTCTCATCCTACCTCTGCTCCATCCCCCTCAGATCTGGGACATCCGGAACCTGGAGTGTGTGCACGTGCTGCAGACGTCGGGAGGCAGCGTGTACTCCATCGCCGTCACCAACCACCACATCGTGTGTGGCACCTACGAGAACCTCATCCACGTATGGCAGGGGCTGCTGGCCTGGGGGTGGGCATGGGGGCGTGGGGATGGACACCTGGCTCTGGCTGTCCCCTCAGGCACAGCACCTGGCTCTGCCTGTCCCTGGGGCACAGCACCTGGCTCTGGCTGTCCCTTGGGCACAGCACCTGGCTCTGCCCTTCCCCCAGGGCACAGCACCTGGCTCTGGCTGTCGCCTTGGGCACAGCACCTGGCTCTGCCTGTCCCTGGGGCACAGCACCTGGCTCTGCCTGTCCCCTCGGGCACAGCACCTGGCCCTGGATGTCCCTCAGGCACAGCACCTGGCTCTGCCTGTCCCCGGGGCACAGCACCTGGCTCTGGCTGTCCCCTGGGGCACAGCACCTGGCTCTGGCTGTCCCTGGGGCACAGCACCTGGTTCTGGCTGTCCCTGGGGCACAGCACCTGGCTCTGCCCTTCCCCTGGCGCACAGCACCTGGCTCTGCCTGTCCCCTGGGGCACAGCACCTGGCTCTGCCTGTCCCTCAGGCACAGCACCTGGCTTCTGGCTGTCCCCAGGGCACAGCACCTGGCTCTGCCTGTCCCCTGGGGCTCAGCACCCCCCTGGCACTGTGCATGGAGGCAGGAGCAGCTCTCAGCGGGGAGCTGGGTGGCCTCAGCACAGTGTGATACCCAAGGCCAGCTGTCCCCACAGGTGTGGGACATCGAGACCAAGGAGCAGGTCCGCACGCTGACCGGGCACGTGGGGACAGTCTACGCCCTCGCCGTCATCTCCACGCCCGATCAAACCAAAGTCTTCAGCGCGTCCTACGACCGCTCGCTCAGGGTGCGTGTGGGGCTGGTGGCTGGACTCAGCCTGGGACGGCCCAGGAGCCCCGAGGGACGGGCGGGGGGAACCCCGGGACCTCCGCGTGTCACCCGTGTCACCCGTGACGTGCAGCGTCCCCTCCCGTCCCTGCCGGTGCTCCGGGCTGTGCTCGGCTCACGCTCCCCGTGTCCCCCCGCAGGTGTGGAGCATGGACAACATGATCTGCACCCAGACCCTGCTGCGCCACCAGGGCAGTGTCACCGCCCTGGCCGTGTCCCGAGGCCGCCTCTTCTCCGGCGCCGTGGACAGCACTGTCAAGGTGGGTCTGCTCGGGCTTCTCCTGCATGGCTGGGCTCGTCCAGGGCTGGACTGAGGGCATTGATGGAGTCAGGAGTCAGTGACAGGAGGCTGGAGCCAGCTGAGGGTTCAGCTCTGCTCCCAGGGAGCAAGTGAGCAGACAAGAGGACATAACCTCAAGCCGGGCCAGGGGTGGTTCAGGTTGGACATCAGGAAGAATTTCTTGATGGAAAGGATTGCCGAGGAAGGGGCTGTGCAGGGAGGTGGTGGAGTCCTCATCCCTGGTGGTGTCCAGGAAATGACTGGACGTGGCACTCAGTGCTCTGGGCGGGGTGACAGGGTAGGGATCAGTCTCAGGTTGGATCTGATCATCTTGGAGGTCATTTCCAACCTTGATGATTCTGGGATTCTTTGAAACAAGGGGATGGTTCTCCACGGGCGGGAGGTTTCCTTCCTGCCAGTGCTGTGGATGCTGCAGTGCAGAGGGAAGCTCTGTGGGGATGAGGGGAAGCCCACAGGGCTGCTCAGGAGTCACTGCCTGCGGTGCCATCGTCTGTCCGCAGGTCTGGACGTGCTAACGAGAGCGTCACACGAGTCCTGCACACTGAAAGACCAAAAACTCTCCCCTCCATCGGCCTGTGGGTGACCACACCACTGAAACGACTGCTGCAGCTCCTCCTGCACCGACCACTGCCTGCTGCTGCTGCCCCTCGGCCGGCGGCTCTGCCCCACGGACGCTCCAGGTGTTCCCTCAGATTGCCCCAGATGAGTGGAAGAGAGGAGGCTGTTCCAGTGCCCTCCTCTGCCTGTGTCCCCCCAGCTGGGGACACCCCCGGGCTGGGGCTGGGGTGACACTGGCTGCCTCGGGGCTCGGGGCCAGGCGAGTGCAGCCCTCGGCCTGCTCCAGGACGGGACAGATGCGTGTGTCCTGGTGGGGACAGGCTGCCCCCCCTGTCTGTGGCGGGACTGAGCTTTAGGCTGTACCCGGGGTGGGCACCCGACCCCTTTCTGTCTCTAGTATTTAATTTTACTGCCAAGGCGCCGGGCCGATCGTCTGGGAAGAGGTGTTTCCTTGAGTAGCCAGGTACGATTTTTATGCCACAGCTAGTTCTCAAATCAAGTTCCACGAGCCCATCGTTCACCACCCTGTAATAACGGTCTCCACATTAAAGACAAAAAGCCTCCGTTGCATTTTTACTCACATTTTCTACTGTTTTTAAGATTGTAATATAGATTTGATTATTTGTTCATTGACAATAAAAGCAGAAAGAGTTGTTGCTGCCCGGTGTGAGTTATTGCAGGCAGCCCCCGTGGGGTGAAAATTGAAGTGCCTGGGCCCTACACTGCACGGGGGACAGGTCCCAGCCAGGCCCCAGCACCCACAGAGGCACCCAGGGGTGCCCTCAGACTGCAGCACAAACACCCGGCACACCACGAGGACTCGGGAGGGCTTGGGGACACAAACAGTGGTGGCAGCCCGGCAGGGGTTTTATTTTTTTTATTTTTGTTTAAATATTTGTTGCCAGACTTGGTATAGGAGCAAACGTCTTCACAGCACCACGAGCCATCTACAATTCAGAATAGGAAGAATAAAGACGAGTAGAGGTGAAATCTAAGCACAGAAGAGCAGGGAGCAGCACCAAGATGCAGAGCTGGACAGATGGGATACGATACAGAGTCCATAACTTAATCATAAAAAATATATATATGTATATATCCATCATGTAGAACTTTATGGATTTTTTTTTTTAGATACATATTTTTTTTTCTTTTCAACAGATATTTTCAGGCGGGTGATTTATTTATTTTTTTAAATTATTTTAAAGTCTTTTTTTTTGTGTGTTTTGTCGGTTTTTTGTTTTTTTTTTTTCAAAAGAAATTTCAAAGTTGTGCCAAACACATCTGGATCAGCGACCACAACGGGAGAGACGGGGGAGACAGGGCAGGGAGGGAGAGGGAAGGAGGGAGAGACCACTCCACGTCTCGAGAGAAAGAAAGGAACAGCAACACTTTTGTTTGGAAACCACAAGCAAAAAATGCATTCATCAGGACTCAAGCGACTGAACCAGACTCCACCTCCAGTTTGTACAGGAATTTACAGGCGGGCACACGCACCCCGCGTGCACACCCACGCACACCCACACGCACCCAGACAGAGACCCACGACGAAAGCAACGGAAAGAAACCAAACCAAACCCTGAAGACACTCCAAAAGAAATGAAACACCTCCGGCGTAAGGATTAACAAAAACCTCCATAAAACAAGGCACATCCTTTGAGTTCGTAACGGTGGGAAAAGAAAGACGCGACACTGAATCCCAACGGAAAACCCGACCAGAACCGCTCGCACGTACCTTCCACCCAGAGAAAAGGTAAATATTGTGCTACTCTTAAATGAGTTTGCCACAAGACACACAGCTTAGTATAATCTAATAGTTTTTCTCAAGCTAAAATCCAGTTTTCTCTTGATTTCTTTTAAACTGCTTTATATATAATTGCTAATATTTTTAAATCTTTTAAATATATATTTGTTAAAGTTTATTTCTTTTTTTTTATTATTTTGGGGTTGGGGGAAATCTGCTTTATATCTTTTTTTTTATTTTTTTTTCCCCTCCAATAAATTAATACTTTTTTTTATAGCTTATCACCGTCCTGTCCCCAGGCAGGGAGGAGCCGGGCAGGGGCACGTCCCGCTGCCCCCAGGGCCACCGCCAGCCTTGCCCGCCCCCGCCAACGCCGACCGAGAAAGAAAACAAAGTTTAAAAATCAAAATTAAAAACGGAGCAAAGAAACCCAAGTGCATTTGCCCGCCCGGCCCCGCCACCAGCAAACGCCATCGGTGACACGCGGCTGGCGGAGCCACCGCGCCGGGCAGGGCTTGTGCTACATTCGGGTGGCGGTGACCCGCGGTGACGCGCGGTGACCCGCGGCTGGCAGGGTCAGTCGGGAGCCCCCCGGAGCCCCGGCCGCGGTTCGGTCCGGAGCGTGTTGCTTTGTTTCTTCTGTTGGGTTTTACTTCTGTGGTTTTTTGTTTTGTTTTTTGTTTTTTTTGCTTCTGCAAAAGGGAGTCCTGCCGGAGCCGGCGCCGAGTCCGTGAGCACAATCCTGAGGTATCTTCTTCTTTGTGCAAACCCCGAGGGACGCGATGTCCGGGAGGGGACGGCTGTACAAAGGGGACGGGGGGAGGGCGGCGGGGCCGGGGGGTCGTGGATCGTTGTGCCCTTGTGCCCACGTAAGCCCTGAGGTTCTCGGGGCCCTGGCGCCCCTCACTCCAGCATGGCATCCAGCTGGTCTGCCAGGTCGTCGAACATGCTGCCGATGTCGTCCAGGATGCTCACGGTGCTCTTCGACTCCACGGCCGAGCTGGGGAGTGACAGAGACGGGTCAGGGTGAGCAGGGACGGGGACACGGCACAGCAGGTCAGGGTAAGCAGGGACGGGGACACGGCACAGCCCCTGGGCCCCATGGCACGGCCCTCCTGCCCCTGGGCGCTGCGGTGCCCGGCACTGTGTCCCCAGTGCCGTGGCACAGTGTTCCAGCTCCAAGTCCCCAGTGTCCCCTCTCCAGGACAGGCCCCAGGGCACCCACATGCCTAGGTCCCCCTGCCCATGCTGCTCCAGCAAGATGTCCTTCAGTGTCACCTCCCCAGGGCCGTTCCAGCCAGGGTCCTCTGGTGCTCCACCAGTGTCCCCCAGCACCGCCCCACTCCCGCCGTGGTGTCACAGCCTGACCCCCGTGCACGGTCCTTACGGCCTGCTGTGCTCGGCGGCACCGAGCGGCCTCACACCCTCCCGGGAGCCCACCACCCACCCCTGCAGCCCCTTACTCTGCCGCCTGACTGTCCTCCTGCTTGATCTTCTCCTCCACCGCCTGCAGCGCGGCGGCCAGGGACGCGCTCGTCTCCTCCAGCTTCTGCTGCGCCAGCTCGGGCCCGGCGCTGTCGACGGACGGGCTGGCGATGCTGGAGCGGGGCGGCTTCACCGGCACCTGCTGGGGCTGCGCGCCGGGCGACAGGGGCTTGGCGGGGCTGGAGCAGAGCGAGGGCGGGGTGCTGGAGGGCTTGGCCGCGGGGCTCAGCTGCCGGGCTGGCGACGGGGCCGGCGTGGAGCTGGCGCTCACCGACTGGATGGCGGCGTGAGGCTTGGGGGGCTTGGGCGCCGTGGGGGGCGGCGTGGGCTTGGGGGACACCGGGGGCGGCGTGCCATGGACCCGCTTCACCTCTGCGGAGAGAAGGGAGAGGGGCAGGAGGGCGGCGGGGCCGGCTGGGACCCCCGGCGTCCGCCCGGCGGAGCGCCCGTCCCGGGGGGCTGGCGGGGCACCTACCTGGGCTGCCGGGGCTTGGGACGGGCACCTTTTTGGGGACGGGCATCGGCGGCCCGGGCATCTTTTGAGGCGGCTGCGTCAGCACAGGCTTGGGGGACACCGGCGGCTTGAAGGGCTTCTTGGGCTCGGCGGGCGGCGGGGCGAACTCGGGGCCGTCGGGGCGGGGCGGCGGGCGGCGGGGTGGGCGGCGGCTCAGCCCCGCTCAGCTCCGAGGCCGGCCGCCGCTTCACGGTGCCGGTGCCGTTCTGGTACACGGCGAGCGTGGCCGGCTCCAGCGCCGGCTCCTTGTCCTTGGCTTTGGGCCGGCGCTTGACGGTGTCGGACTCGGTGAGCACGAAGCGGACGCCGTCCTGCTGGCTCTGCCGGGCCCGGATCCGCCGCTTGAGCGTGGCGCTGGCCTCCACCTTGGCCAGGTCGCCGTGGCGGTGGGCCGGGGACAGCCCCTCGCCCGTCTCCCCGCGGGCCGGCCCCAGGGGCCGCGGCCGCTGCTTGATGGTGAGGGTGCCGTCCTCGGCGAAGGGGATGCCGTCGGGGGAGCCGCCGCGTTCCACCCGCAGCCGCTCGCCGGGGCCGTCGGCGGCCGCCTCCGACCGCACGCTGTCGGCGCGCTCTCGGCGGGCGGCTGCCACCAGCCCGGTGACGGGGCCGCTGATGGTCCGGCGCCGGTTCACCACCTCCCCGTCCAGCCCGATGGCCTCCTTGTGCTTGACGGTGGCCAGCACGGTGGCCACGCGGGGCGCGGTCGGGGCTGCCCGGGGGCGGCCCGGGCTGCAGGTAATAGCCCTCGGGAGCCTTGGCCGGCGCCGGTCCCGGCCCCGCCGCCACGTGCGGCTTCTGCAGCGCCAGAGCGCGGGCCCCGCCGCCGATGGAGGACATCTCCAGCATGGCCGCGATGCTGCGCACGCTGCCGGCGCTGCCCGTGTCCACGCTGCCGCCCAGGTCGCTCGCCCGCCGCTGCTCCCGGCGGCCCTCGCCCTCGGCGCCCGGGGCTCCCACGGCCGCCTCGCCCTCACCCTCCTTGGGGAAGTCCTCGGCCATGCCGGCGCTGGAGATGGCAGAGCTGGAGCGCTTGGGAGGGGGGGCGGGGGGGTCCCTTCTTCTTGGGGCGGACGGCGAAGGACTGGCTGCGGTTGACGTTCTTGTCGCCGCCGGCGGGTGCCCGCACCGAGTGGCTGCGGCCCACGCGGCGCTGGACGGTGGCGTAGGGCCCCGCGTCCGGCACCAGCAGCTCGTCCCGCTCCTGCTCGCTGTCCGAGGCGGCGTAGCGGTTCAGGCTGTGCGCCCGCTTCTTCGGCCTGCCCGGCTCCTCCTCGCCCTCGCCCGCCGGCGGCAGGCACAGCACGGGCACCGAGACGGGCAGGACGGGCACCCCCCGGCGGCGCCGCCTCGCCCTCGGCGGGCTGCGGCAGCACGTAGGCGAAGCCGCGGTGCGTGGGCGACTGCGGCAGGGAGCGGGGCGATGCCGGGCGCTCGCCGGGCGGCAGCAGCTGCGGGGTGGGCTTCACCTTGGCGGTGGCGTGAGGGGCCGCCGGGCCTTGTGGGGACGAGGGTCGTGCCTTGCCGGGGGTCTGCGGCGGCGTCAGCTGCCCGGCGGAGGCCGGGAAGGGCTGCCGGGGCTTGCCGGGCACCGGGGGCACGCTGGCGCGCTTCACGGGGTGGCCGTGCCGCGGCGGGCGGCTCTCCTTGGGCGGCGCGGGGGGGCTCTCCCCGGCCCCCTCGGCCAGGTACTCCTGGCTCTTGGAGATGGCGGCGGCGGGGGGGGCCCCGCGGGCCGTCCCCCAGCAGCTCCTGCGAGCTGCTCATCAGCCGGGCGCGGCCGCCCAGCCCCGGCGGCGAGCGGTAACCGGGGGCCGCGGGGTTCGCCGCCTTCTCGGGGGGCTCCTCGGGGCCTTCGCCCGTTATGGCCACCTGCAGCTCGCTGCTGAGCTCGCTGTCCTGGAAGGTGGTCATCTTGGGCGACTGGCACTCGGGCGGCTCCGGCGGGGGGGACTCGATGGCCAGCACCTCTGGGCTCGGTCCCGACGCCTTCCTCTTCAGCGTGCCCGCCTCGTACTTGCCCAGCTCGGCGCGCTGCAGCTCCGCCAGCTTCTTCACCGCCAGCATCAGCTTCTTCTGGTGGCCTGGGGGCGGCACACGCCATCAGTGCCACCGCCAGGGCCGCAGCAGGCAGCGCCGCGCGCGGGGCCTTACCCAGCTTGGTGATGCCGATCTCCTGCAGGTCCTCCCAGGTGATGTCGGTGATGAAGTCGATGTTCTCGTAGCCGTTCTCCACCAGCACCTTGTAGTACTGGGACAGGCCGATCATGGAGAGCCACAGCGCCAGGTTGGCCTGGGGTGGGGTGCGGGGCACGGCTCAGCCCCGGCTGGCAGCAGGGTCTGGCCCCGCCACCCCGGCAGCCACGGCACACAGGAGACCCAATCCTGCTGGGGGATCACAGCCCCGGGGGACTCCCCCTGTCCCTGTGCTCTCCCTGTGCCCCACAAGCATCCTGGGCTATTGCCTGCCCCATTCCCATGGGAAGCCTCTCACTGTGCCCAGACATCGGCGCAGGAGGGGTGTCACAGTGCCACATCCGCAGGGATGACGGCTGGCAGCAGCCTGATGGCCCCCGGGGGGCTGCCGGGGGGAACATGGGCAGCTCTGGGACCATGGAGCCAGCTCCCACCCTTGTCCAGTGCCACCCCTCCCTGGAAGACAGGAGGGGACTCGCTGCCACCATGGGTGTGGCTTCTGTCCCCCTGGCCCCGCGCAGCCCTCACCGGTTTGTACTCGGGCAGCCACTCGGGGATGCTGAGGTTGTTGATCTCGGAGGCGATCTTCTTCCTGTGCCCCGGCTTGGTGACCCCGATGGCCGTGAGGTCCTGGGGCAGAGAGGGGGGTCAGCGCCGCCCTGCTCCGGCCGTGCCTCCCTCCCACCGCCCCCGGCCCCACCTCCGGCGTCATCCGGCTGATGGTGGTGATGTCGTAGCCGGCGTTGATGAAGTTGGGAGCGTAGAGCTGCAGCTGGAACTTGCAGAGCCACTGGTACACGGCCTCCGAGCTCTGCGGCGAGAGGGGACAGACGGATGGGGGCAGCTCTGGGGATGGGGACCCGCCACTCCTGCCCATGGGGACATGGCTGTCCCCAGCCCGTGCTCCCCGCGGCGCCCGGCGCTCCCCGCTCACCTTCCCCTCTGATGGAGGCTCCATTTTCTTCAGCTGGGGCTCGGCGGGGGGCTGGGGGGCGTAGGGGGAGCTGGTCACGCTCTGCGACCGCGACGAACCTGCCGGAGGGGCAGCGGTCAGCGCGGCCGGGGCTGCCCGGCCCCGGGCTGGGGCCGAGTGCGAGGGAGAGCCGAGCCCTGCCCCGGGCGGGATGCCACTGCCACGGCCCCAGGCTGGCAGGGAGGCACAGGAGAGCGACGCCAGCACGGCGGCCCGAAGCATGCCCTGGACAGGGGGCTGCTCCTCGGGGAGGGGCAGGCGAGCTGCTGCCCCCAGCGCGGTCCCGAGCAGTGGGACCCAGCCAGACCAGAGCCAGTGTCCCTGGGGCCCAGGCAGCAGCCAGAGGGGTCCCTCTGCCCAAAACCCTCTGGCCCCACTCTTCTGGCCTTGCCACCCGCCAGGCAGGCTCGCAGGAGCCGTTCATCCCTTGGGCTCCCCCGCGGGCATCCCTTGGTGCCCTCCCTCCAGGCTAAGGAGGGCTGCCCTGAAATTTTTGCCTCATGTTTCTGATCAGGATGAACAAGAAAAGCCCCTTCCACCCCAGCAGCAACTGCATGTTCCGTGTGTGTGCGCGTGTGTGTGTTTGTGCATCCTCCCTGTGCGCGCATCCCTCGGGCATCTGCATCCCTCTCGCGTGGGCACCCTCCTCACATGTGCATCCCTCTGCCGTGTGCATCTCCCTCACGTCTGCATCCCACTTGCGTCTGCATGGCTCCAGCATGTTTCCCCCTCTCCCTAGCAACGTCTGCCCCCCTCCCCGCGTGCCCGCCCCCCTCCCTGTGCACCCCCTCCCCTCCTGAGCGCGTCCCCCTGCCCAGGTCTCCCTGCCCGCAGCCTCCTCCCTCCCCGCAGCCCGGGCAGCTCAGGGCATCCCCCCGCGGCCGCCCCCACGTGTGCAGCTCCCGTCTGTCCCCCCGATTCCCGGGCATGTGCCACTCCCGTGGCGTGGGCACCCCGGTGGCGTGGCCGTGCTCCCCGCAGCCCCCCCGGACGGCGGTGGCGGGGGGGGGACCCCGCTCGGGCTCCAGCAGGGCTGGCGGGGGGCCAGGGAAGGGAAGGGGCCGGGGAGCAGCGGTGCCCCCCCTGCCCGCCCCACGCCGCCCCCCGCCCCCCACGGGCCCCCACTAACCGAGGCAGGAGAAGGCCTGGCAGCAGCCGAAAGGCGAGAGAGTCATTTTTTACCCACACGTTTTTCTTCTGGCGACGGGTGCCGTGGCAATAAAAAAAAAGACAAATCCCTGGATCCACGGCACGGCCAGGGCTCCTCCTGCTCCGGCAGCCGGGCGGCCGCAGCACGCACCTGCGGGGATGTCCTGCGCCTTGGCCGGCCCATCGCCCACGGCAGACTCTTGCGCAGAAGCCTTCTGGGAAAGGACCGTTGCCAGCAGCTGAAAAACACCCCGGGAAGGGGGGAGAGCAGGCAGGAGTGAGGCGGGCGGAGGGGGCCGCCGGGCCGGGGGGTGCGTGCCGCGGGTGCCGGGGATGCTGCGGGTGCCGGGGATGCTGCGGGTGCCGCGGGTGCTGCCAGCTCGGGCGAGGGTGGGCAGGGAGGGTTGCAGCAGATTTCGGCGGCAGCGGGGAGAGCGGGAGCAGCAGATGGTGCTTCGCCGGCAGCAGGAGCCCACGGCACCGCCGCACCCCAAAGCCAGCCTGGCACACGCCCAGCCCCGGCTGCCGGCACGGGCTGTGGGGTCCCCCGTGCCCGCAGGACCGAGCCCCCCTGGCTGGCAGCGTGCTGCGGCTCAGGGACACGTGGGCAGGGCAGGCAGGGGGCCGGGGGACGTGGGCTGGCAGGCGCTGGGGACAGTGGGCTGGCAGCTGCCGTCGCCAGGGAAGGGGACAGCCCAGGGGCAGCGCAGGGCTGTCGTGGCAGTGGTGGCAGGACAGTGTGCAGTGCTGTGGCAGTGCTGGTGGCGGCAGTGCACTGGTGGCAGTGTGCCGTGTTGGTGGCAGCAATGCACTGGTGACAGTGTGCCGTGTTGGTGGCAGCAATGCATTGGGGCAGTGTGCCGTGTTGGTGGCAGCAGTGCATTGGGGCAATGTGCCATGTTGGTGGCAGCAGTGCACTGGTGACAGTGTACTGTGTTGGGGGCAGTGTGCCATGCTGGTGGCAGCAGTGCATTGGTGGCAGTGTGCCGTGTTGGTGGCAGTGCACTGGTGACAGTGTGCCGTATTGGTAGCAGCAGTGCATTGGTGGCAGTGTGCCGTGCCAGTGGCAGCAGCGTGTGCAGGGCAGGGCAGTGCAGAGCACAGCGCAGAGGCCCCTGCGAGGGGCAGCAGAGACACGGCACAGCAGCCCCGATGGACCTGGGGAGTGTTTTGCAGGGGCTGAGCCCCGGCCCAGGCAGCACTCAGGGGCCGGGTGGAGGGGACACGCTGGTGGCCGCTGTCGGTGACAGCGTAGCTGGTGGCACACGGGGTATCGATGAGAGCGCACAGCACCCTGTCTAGCGCCAGCTGAGGTCAGGGCAGGCAGCAAACGCTGCAGGACTGCAGCCAACAGCAGCTGGCACGGCCGCCTCGGGGCTCGCCTTACCTTGACGCCTTCGGAGCCGGCGTGCAGGGCGTGCGCCCCGCTGCCCGCGCTCTGCCCGCTCCCCGAGCTGCGCGCCGAGGCCACGCTGCCCGTGCTGCCCAGGCTGCTGCGGTCACCACCTGCACACAGAGGAGAGGCTGTCAGGGCTCCCAGCCCCGCTCTCGGGGGACGCCGCGGGGCGGCAGTGCCCCGCCGGAGCCGCCGTGTCCTGGACGTGCTCCGCGTCCCAGCCGGCGCCGCTCGCCGTACCTGCGAAGGGTTTCCGCAGCACCCAGATCTCCTCGGCGGGGGCTGGCGCGGCCGATCCGCCCTGCGACGGCGACAGGTGCGACGGGCTCATGTCGGCCCCGCGGGACCCTTGGTGGCAGAGCAGAGAGAGCGGCCGTCAGGCGGGCGGCGCCGCGCTCGGGCTCGCACGGGTGTGGCACGGGGGAGGTGACCACGGCCCCGGGACTGGCGCTGCTGCGCGTGGGAACGGCCCCGCAGGGAAGGTGTGGGGACCCCGGCTGTGTCCGTGCCCAGGGGTGCCAGAGCCATCCTAGGGCCCTGTCCCACCCCAAGCTGGCAGAGGTGACGGTGACCAGCCCTGGGCCTCGTTGTGCAGAGCATCCCCGCCTCGCTGGCAGCCAGGAACAGACCCATGGTGGGGCGTTCCAGTGCCCTGGCTGAGCCTGGACAAGGGACAGGGACCGTGCCATCCCTTCACAGGACAGGATGGGGACATCACCCAGTGCAGGGAGCAAAGGGAGCTGGGCAAACTCGAGCAGTGGGGACCAGGGTTCCCACCCCACTGTCCCCTGTCCCAGGCAGTGCTGGCCATGTCCCTGCAGCTGCCTGCACCCATCTGCGGGGACACGGGGGCTGAAACCCTGGTGACACACAGGGGACGCAGCAGTGGATGAGAGGACCTGGCCCTCCTCTGGGGCACAGCTTGAGGGTCACCCCAGGGCACGGCTCCTCACCAGCTCACTGTGCTGGCCACCTCTGCCAGGTCCCACTTGCACCAGGGACAGCTAGCTCCGAGTGGAGGGGGAAAACAGCATCAGGTGAGACACACGATAGCCCTACGAGGCCAGTGCTGCCCCACCACGGCTCTGCCACTGTCCTGCCAGCCACGGGCCAGCAGCCATGGGGTGTTACCACCTCACAGCCAGCCATGGGGTACTGCCACCCTGCCACCAGCTGTGGGGCACTGTCACCCCACTGCCAGCCAGGCCAGTTCTGTTCATGGAGCTGCTCGCTCCAACAGCACCAACCGTAGCAGGGGACAGGTGGTACAAAGTGATAAAGTCACTGAAGGAGCACAGCAGGGGACAAAGCCTCACCAAATCAGTCTGGGACATCCCTGAGCTGCACATGCCACAGCCACACCAAGAGGAGCCTGGGCTTGTACAGCTCCCACCAGGAGAGAAAGCCCCAAGGAAAAGAAGTGCTCCCTTGTCCCCAGTGCCAGCAGGGCCACCCAGTGCCCCCCAACAAAACCTCCGTAGCTGCTGCCACCAGGGCATGTGCCCCAGCCATGAGAACTGCACCTCTGCAATCCCCCACTCCTGGGTGCTCCTGATGCATCCTGGCAGCCCCGCAGCGTCCGTCACCTGCCTGTGTCCCGGGGACAGTCCCCAGGGTTCGGCTGGGCTCTGCCTGCGCTGAGCCAGCCCCAAGAGCATCCCCTGGGAGAGCCCCTGAGCCGCAGCCCCTTCCAGCTCCGCGTGCGCAGCCAGCACCCGGTCAGAGCTGGGCCCTGCAGGGCAGCTGTGCCAGCAGAGGGTCCCCGAGCCCGTGGCACAGAGCTGTGGCCCTGCGCTGCCGGCCCTGCGTGGCACAGGGCCCTGAGTGCTTTGGGGGTGCCCGCGCGGCCGGGCAGGAGCGCAGGGGCCACGGGGACAGCGGGGCGGGGAGGGCGGCTGTGCCACGGCGTGCCAGCGGCGCCGGAGCGGGTGTGGGAGGCGGCGGTGGCACGCGTGTGCCACCCGGGCGCCCCGCCGCACGCATGCAGGCGCATGCACACGCTGCATGCACACACACGCGGCCTGCAGCCCCCCGGCGAGGGGCAGAGGCCGAGCAGAGAGAAAAGACTCGACACACGCTTTAAAGGAAAAGAAAGGGAAATCCATGGAGAGCACGAAGCGAGCGGTGAACTACCTTGTCCGTAACGCGGCTCGTCGGCACTGCTAGGGGAGAGCCTGTGATAGCCAAAGGAACTGAAAAGAGTCTGATGGGAATGTGGTGGTGGAGGTGGAGGTGGAGGCAGGGAATGGAACGGATGGGACGAGGCGTCACCGTTTAGCACAGCAGCCCCGTAAGCCGGGAGCGGGATCTTTTGGAAGTGTTGGGGGATTGTTACAGTCTCCCATGAACCTGATAATAAAACATAACAAGAGACAAAATGAAAAGAATCAAAATAATAGAGACACGCTCAGTGCCACCAAAAAAAAAGAAAAAAAAAAGGAAAAAAAAAAAAAGGAAAGAAATGAAAAGAAAATAAAAGAAAGGGGGGGAAAGGCAGCAAATCAAAAAAGTGACCGAAGGGACGTGGAGAAGCCGGAACCGAGACCCAACCGATGCGGAGCGGAGCCGAGGAGCAGCAGCGGGAGCTCAGCACACGCACAGCCCGGCGCAGGGCACGGACACGGACACTGGGACAGCCCACGGCTCAGCTCACAGCCAGGCTGCCGGGTCCCGCTCCCCGCAGGGCCATCCCAGGGCAGCGGGGCTGCACCCCGTGTCCGGGGGGTGAGCTGGTGAGCTGTGACACAGCGCCTGCACCCCACGCTGCTGCCCCACCGCAGCCAGCGGGGTGGCTACAGAACCCCACAGCCTGGCTAGCGCTGCTGTGGGCCAGCTGCAGCCCAGGAGCCACGGAGCACAGCCCAGGAGACATGGATGGCAGCTCTGGTGCTGGCACACACCAATACCTGGAGGGTGGCTCTGCCCCTGCCTGTCCAGCACCAGGTGCCTCCAGGGACGCTGTGGGTTCCCTGGCAGCCACTCGTGCTGCCACTCCCCCGAGACACTGTTCACGTGCCACCATTCCCTGCCCACGTCCCCATGGTGTGGCTGCCCCCAGGATCCAGTCCCAGGGCTGGGGTGAGGTGGTTGGTGTGGGGCCTTTCAATGCTGCCTGTAGAGGCACCAGCCCCATTGGGACCCTCCTGGCAGAGGGCACAGCCCAGGGACATCCCAAGGGGCTGCACACGCCCCCAGGAGCCTAAAGGGATGACGATGGGAATGGGGACAGGAACAGGCAGCCACAGGCCAGGGGGGCAGGGGCCAATCCCTGAGATGGCCCCTGGCTGGAAAGACGGTCTCTGTGTGGCAGCATCAGCTCCCTGCCCGTGCGCAGCCCCTGCACAGACCCTGAGCACCAGCTCCTGCCACCCCACTGCTGTGCCTGTCCCCCCAAACCGCAGTGGCACCCCCGGGTCTCCTCATGCACCAACCTCCCAGCGCCTCAAACGCCTCCCCCGGCCCAAGGGCAGCCAGGGCTGACCCTCAAACACCCCAGGGCTGACCCTCAAACACCCCGGGGCTGACCCTCAAACACCCCGGGGCTGCCAGCACCAACCCCCGAGACACCGACCCCACAGACACAACGGGAACACGGACCCTGCGTGCCGGATGGGAGCGCCGGCCCCACAGGCACGATGAGCGTGCTGACCCCACACACTTTGGGCACCGTCCCCATGCACACGGCGGGGACGCCGGCCCCACATGCACGAGGTGCATCGCCCCGCTTCGTCTTCACCGCCGCGGCCCCCCACACCCCGGTCCCCACCAAGCCAAGACGGGGCTCCCCGGGGCTGGGGGTGTAGGGGGGGATTATTTGCCTGTTCGTTTGCTTATGGCCTCGACGAGGCTGGAGGGGAAGTAGCCCACGCGGTCGTTGCCGGTGCGGTTGTCGTGGATGCAGCCCTTCCAGCGCCCGTCCGCGTGCTGCTCCAGCACCTGCGGGACGCGCCGGGTCAGGGGCCGGGCCAGGGGCTGGCACTGCCACCGGGCTGTCCCCGGCCCCCCCGGCCGCACTCACGGTGATGACATCCCCGGCTTTCACGTTGAGGCTGGTCAGGTCGTAGTTGTTGCAGTAGTCCTTGACGGCCCGGACCTGCAGAGCTGCGGAGGCGTCTGCGGGACACAACGGGAGCGTCACCAGCCGCTCACCCCGCGGGGGTTGGCACCCCCAGCCCGGCGTCCCTTGCGCCAGCACGGCCACTCTGTGCCCTCCAACCCCCTACCCCGCAGCATCTGCTTGATCTCCTTGCTGGCCTGGCTGGTGGTGAACTGGTTGACGATGTCCAGAGCCGTCTGGTTGTAGGTGTTCCTGACGTGGGCGTTGATCCCGCTCTGCAATGGCACCGAGAGGGATTGGGAGGAGGCTGGTCCCCATCCTGCCACCCCTGGGACTCCCTAGGCCACCAGCAGACCAGCAGCTGGAGGGCACAGCTCTCAGACCTTCGTGTGTACCCCCCTTGTGACCCTCACCCCTCGGTGTGCACCCCCCAGGACCCTCAGAGCCTTGGTGCGTCCCCTCCAGGACCCTCAGCTCTGCTCCCAGGGAGAGCTGCACAAGCTGCTCCGAGCCCCCAGCCGTGGGGTCACCCCCTTCCCACAGCCCCTGGCTGGGTTGGGGGTGCCTGGGGGCATCTGGGGGTGCCGGGGGGCGGCCCTTACATCCAGCAGCAGCCGCACCACGTCCGTTTTGCCGCAGAGCGCGGCCTCGTGCAGCGCCGTGCCCGCCTTGGTCTGCCGGTTGATGTCGATGCCAGCCTGCAGCAGGAGCCTGCGGGGGGACAGCGGGGTCAGGGGGGCACGGAGGGGACGCCGGTGCTGCCACCCCTGCCCGCGGCACCCACCGGATGATGTCGATGTGGCCGTTCTTGGCGGCGAGGTGCAGGGGGCTGGTGCCGTTGGGGTCGGTGGTGTCCCCCGGTTTGGGCTCCAGCAGCGCCGCGCACATGTTGCTGTTCAGGAGCAGTTGGACCACCTGGCTCAGCAAACATAGACGGAGCAGGGCTGCAAGGGCGGCTCGGCCGCCCCCCGGGGCTGCACCCCCGGCCCCCGCCTCCCCCCTGCCAGCAGCCGGAGCTCCCCTGCCGTGGTGACACTGCACACCCCCAGCGCCGGTGACATTGCACACCCCAGCGCCGGCCATCCCTGCGCCCCTCCAGCTGCTCCAGCACCCCCGGGACCTCACAGTGCCCCTGTCCCCCCCCCCCCCCGGGGACCTCACAGTGCCCCTGTCCCCTCCCAGTCCTCCTCTGGGGACACCCAGCCCTGCGAGAACTTACCCCGACCCGGCCAAACTCGCATGCCAGGTCCAGGGGCGTCTTCCCCGAGTTGTCCATGATGCAGGGGTTGGACTGGTGCTGCAGGAGCATCTCCGACTGGGGACAAGCAAGACCCCGACCCGGTGAGGGCAGGGCTAGAGGGGTGGCACCACCCCCTGCCAGCCCCGTGCCTCTCCGTACCACGTCGTAGTGCCCGTGCTGTGCTGCCAGGTGCAGGGGGATCTGGCCCTCGTCCGACGGGATGTTCACAGAGGAACCTGCCTTCAGCACCATTTTCATGGGCTCCTTCTTGCCCTGCCAGGCCGCGTAGTGCAGGGGCCGCATGCCTGCAGGGGCAAGAAGCCGTGAGCCTCCCGTGTGCCAGCACAGCAGGCAGAGCCAGCGGGGAGCACGGGGCAGGGGGGCACGGCCAGGGCCCCGAGACTCGCCTTTGTTGTCCTTGATGTCCACGGCAGCCTGTGCCTCCAGCAGCAGCGAGATGAGCTCTGTGTTGCCGTTAAGCGCCGCATGGTGCAGAGCTGAGAACCTGGGGACCGGGCTGGGGTCAGGCGCCACTGGCCTGTCCCCTCCACAGCCCTGCCACCCCCTGCCCAGCACCACGGCCTCGAATCCGCGCCTCTGCCGCACCCGGGGCTGCGCTGCCCTCCACGTGAGCGCGTCCCCGGGAAAGCCGCCCCCGTTTCCCTCTGTGGGTTTTGGGGTGAGAGCTGCTGCCGGCCTGGCAATGATGAGACCCCTCCGGGCTGGAGGTGCTGGGCAGGGCGGGCACCGAGGAGGTGCCGGGGAGCCCCCTCCCCACTGACCCGCTTCCCCCGGGCTGGCCCCACGAGCACAGATGGCGGCGCTGCCTTGCCCGGTGCCAGGCCAGGCTGTGGGGTGGGGAAAGCCCCCGGCCCCGCACCCGCTCTGCTCTCGCAGCTCCCGGAGCCCGAGGCTCCCGCCTGGGAAGCAGGCCAGGAGCTGACCTACTTGTGCTCCCGGCGCTGGCATCCCCCGTGCGACTGCGCTGGCACCCGCCGCGCCGCCGCTCCGGGCCCTGGCCACGCACAGCGTCCCCATCCCCTCCCCAGGGCCACCCCGGGGTCACTTGAGCATGGCGATGGGCTGCGGAGCCCCCAGGACACGCTGGCCCCTCTGGCTGCCCGCTGCCCCAGGGCAGGTGTGGGTGACAATCCCCCTGTGCCTCTGGCCCGGGCCGAGGGGAGCAGGCTGCGGGCACGGCGATGCCCACGGAGCTGCCGGCCGCGATCCCCGGCGGGCAGCGGCGATGCGAGCAGACAGCCTGCACAGGAGGCCGATCCCCAACGTCTGCCTGGGAAATGTCAGCATTTTCCGCTCCAGCGCCCTGCTCAGATCCGCTCAAGATGGTGCAAATCGCAGCCTTCCCCGGGGCTGCCTCGGGGGCTTCCCTCGGGCACCTCCTGGCCCAGCCGGCCACCCCGGCCACGAGCAGGGCACCACCGGCCCCGGGGCCGGCGTGGGGACACCAGCACCGTGCTCACTCCCAGCCGGGAACGAGCCAGCACTGCCGGGACGGGGAAACTGAGGCACGGGGCTGGCCGAGCTCACACAGAGCGGAGCACAGCCAGGCTGCAGCCTGGATCCCGGGGGATCCTTTCCAGGAGCAGCACCGGAGGCTGGAGGCTGCTCTCCTTGTGCACCCCCTGAACCTTCCAGGAGCCAGGTACGAGCCGGGCCCTGCCTGCAGCTCCCCAGCCCTGCCACGATGCTCAGCCCTCCTGTGGCTCTGCAGAGCACGAGGTGGCCCCTGGGGTGATGCCCCCTTGCCCCGGCGCAGCGATGAGCTGGCAGGTGCCAGGGGATGCCCACTGCCACCACCCTGGTGACGAGGATGAGGAGGCAGCTGGACTGCTGTTGCTGCCAGCTGCTGCTCTCCCTGGCATGTCCCTGGCATGTCCCTGGCATGTACCTGGCACAGCACAGCCATCCAAGGGAACAAGTGGCATCACATCGTGCCGCTGCCCCGCTCCAGGGGGATCTCGGGGCAGGGGAGCCGGGGGCAGCTGCTGCCCAGCCTCACGAGCAGCACTCCCACGGCAGCCCCCTCCCGTGCGGGGCCCCGGCTGCCTCCCTGCAGCCTCATTAGTGTGATTAGCGGGGTGGTCTGCAGCCCCTTTCTGCTGCCCCCGCCCGTTGGATGTGGCTGTGGAGCGTCGCCGGTGCCTGGCGGGGTCACGGCTCTCCCACCCGGCACCCCACAGGGCTGAGCTCCTGAGGAGCCCCACAGGGCTGGGAAAAGCGTGGTGAGATGTGGGGCACAGCCCTGCCTCTGCCTCCGCTGCTGCCCGTGGCTGCTCCAGGCCAGCCCCGGCCCTGGGTGCAGGCAGGGCTCAGCCACCTGGGCTGATGGGGGCCAGAGCCCTGGAGGTGGCAGCTCGGAGAGCCTGGCATTGCCACACGGGCACTCGGGACAGCTGCACCCCCTGCTCACAGCACCCGTGGCACCCACACCCGGGCTTGGGCTCCCACTCACCCGTCCGTGTCTTGGAAGTTGACATTGACTCTCTTTGCTGATCCGAGGAGCTCTGGAAGGGAGGGAAGGGGACAGGGTGTTAGAGGAGGTGGCTGGGACACGGGAGGGACACCAGGGACCCTCCCTGGTGCAGGGACACGGGGCACACCAGGGAGGTGACGTGGTGGCAGCTCCAGGTTTCCCTACCCACCAAGACTGGGGCTCCCTGCAGCTCCACGGGTGTGGTGTGAGGCTGCCTGAGCCTGCAGGCAGGAGGCTCAGGGTGGGGGTCCCTGCTCAAGGTGGCAGAGCCCGGGGGCTCCTCCTGGCACCGGGTTCTGCCCATTCTGGTTTGCCTGGGGCTCCCCCCCAGCTCCTCCACCCAGCTGAGGCTCCAGAATGGCCCGTGCAGCCAGCCTGGGCAGAGCTCAGCACACTCCCCTGCACCCCCAGCCCCCCCAGCACTGCCCTCCCCACCCTTCTGGGAAATTAAACCGCGCCGGGGCAATCCAATTAGCAGCACGAGGAAGGATGGAGCCAGATTTACATAAGATTTACCCGAAAAATGCCACTCAGGCTTTCCAGCGAGCTGCTCTTCCCACAGCGGGAGCAGGAGAAGGAAGACGAGGGTGGGGGCAGCACGGCAGAGCCCCAGGTGGGGGACCCCCACAGCAGCCCCTGGGCCCACCACAGCGAGCACAGCTCCAGCACGGCCCTGAGTCCACGGGAGAGGACCCAAAGGCTGCAGGGAGAATGGGCAAAGGCACTCAAAGCCAGGGACAAGCTCTTGTTGGGAGAAGCTGGCTGGAAGGGGCTGCTTCAGGCAGGGAAGGGAGTGCGAGGCCAGAGAGACACTCCCTGGGCACCTTGGCCATGGCCTTGCTCTGTCCCCCTCTACCATGTCCCCCTGTCAGTGTCCCCGTGGTTAGTGAATGATTGGACACAAGGGCTGTGCCAGCCCCGGAGCCTCCGCGTGGACAGCCAGGCTCAGGGGCACCAGCAGCAGGAGGATGGCTGAGCCAGCCCTGACCCTCCGGCCTGGGGAGGGGTGCCAGGCTGAGCCAGCCCTGCCCGGGCCACGCAGCACGGATGGGCCCGGGACAGAGGCTCTGGCACCCAGAGCTGGCTCCCCCCTGCTCTCCAGGGCTGCCCGAGCCGCAGGACATTTGCTAGTGCTGACACAGCCCCGTGTGACAGGTGACAACTGCAGAGGACGGGTTCTACCAGCCACAGCAACCGCCCTCCAGCCGCCAGGTCCCCAGGCTCTCCTCCCAGATGAGGTGCCTCACGTGGGACGAGAAGGAGCACTGCAGGCTGCCTGGAGAGGGACGGGGACACCATGAGGTCCCCAGGGTGCAGCGAGGGACAGCAATGCCACAGAACCCCCAAATCCCATCCCTGCCACCGCATCCCCATGCTCCCCCGGGAAGAGCTGCACGTTACCGGTGGCAGAGCCCCTGTGACACCGGGAGTGACCCAGTCCCCGCCAGCCCCGTGCTGCCGCCAGCGTCCCCAACAAAGGTGCCATTCAGCTCGGGTGGAGAGGAGCCCAGCGCCGCTTCCGCTGCCGCCCCGCGCCAAGAAGCGGCTCCCAGGAGAGGGGCCGAGCTGCCCCCAGGGATGCCAAGGGCCAGCGGACAAAAGGAGCCGAGGGCGCAGGAGCGGCACCGTGCCCGGCGCTGGCTCCAACCTCCGGCCCCGAGACAGGCCCCGCTCCGGCTGACGGCTCCTTGCAGATGGACAGACGGACAATGTCAGCCCGTCTGCAGTGCCTGGCCTTTCCCACGGGTTGATCCCGGCGAGGGGCCGGCACGGGGCAATGCCCGGGCATCAGGGGGCAGGGGTGACGCCGTTGGCGATGCCCAGGCACGTGCCACCCTCGGCGTCACCGAACCGCCATCGCCCCAGCGCGCCGTAGAGGCAAATTTTTCCTCCCTGCACCTGCAGGAGAGGATGCGGCTGCCAAAATGTGTTTAGCACTTCCATCACTGCCCGTGCCAAGTGCTTAGTCAGTGACTTCCAGCCATGCAGTGGTTTGACTTTCCTTAAAGCTCTGGAAGTGGCCGTCAGCACGCCGAAGGCAGCTGGAGCACGGAGCCCAGCTGGGCTCTCAGAAAAACCCCAGTTCCCAGAGCAGGAGAGAAGGATGGGCGCCCTGGTCACCAGGTCCACAGTGAGATTTCCAGCCTGTCTGGGGGCAGCAAGAGCCGGCAGAGCTCATTAATGGCTGGGAGTTAATGACAAGGAACATTCTTTCACTAACAAGGCAGAGAGGAGGGAGCCGAGTGCTTCCAATTAAAAATATCGGCTACAAAAGGAGATGGGCACGGTGGGGAGGAGAGCAGAGCTCCTCCATGGCCACGCAGCACCCAGGGTGTCCCTGGCTGTCCTCTCTGCTGGGATCACTGGAGGGGTGGCAGGGACCACGAGCACCTGCAGTCACCAGCCTGCCCTCACCAGCATCAGCAAGGTGCTGTTGCAGGGGTGGCACATCTTTGCTTAGAGAGCCTGAGCCCCACCACCATCCTTGGGACACCCCAATGTCCCCTCTTGGCTCCCCACGGGCTGCTCAGGCGATGGCTGTGCCGTGTGGGATCGCAGGGCTCACCTGGTGTCTCATGGCCCAGCTCTCCACCATTCTCAGAGCAGTTTGCACCCCACAAACACCCCGGGGCAGGACCACGACGCCAGCCCCAGGAAAGGGGGCACACACAGGCCCTGGCACCCGTGGCTGCGGTGCGCGCGGGAGCCGCGGCGTCTGCCATCGACACCAGCTATGAACAGCGCCTGCCGGAGTAAACACCGCCGCGGGGAGCGGCCTGCTGCCGCTCCCAGAAACGCCTTCCCTCAAACACAGGGACTGCGGGAGCTAAATCACGCTTGGCTTGAGCCCGGCGCTCCGCGTGCAGCCAGCTCCTCGCCGGCCCCGGCGGCGGCCACGGCCCCGGCGGGCACCGCGGCGCGGGCGACGCACGAGCCGCCGGCACGTGCAGGGCCTGTGCGCGGGCAACCCGCTGTGCCCCACCCCAGGGCCCCGCCACGCGCCACCGCGGCTCCTGGCACTGAGCCTGGCAGCTGCTTTGGGTGTCCTGGGGCACGCCACGAGGAGACCCCCGTGCCCAAGCACAGATCTGGGCACTGCAATGCACGGCCATGTGGAGACCACCGTGCCCAAGCAGGAATCCCAGTACATGCCATGGGGACACCCCCATGCCCAAGCAGGAATCCCAGTACATGCCACGGGGAGACCCCCATGCCCAAGCAGGAAACCCAGTACATGCCACAGGAAGACCCCCGTGCCCAAGCAGGAATCCCAGTACGTGCCATGGGGACACCCCCATGCCCAAGCAGGAATCCCAGTACATGCCACAGGGAGACCGCTGTGCCCAAGCAGGAATCCCAGTACATGCCACAGGGAGACCACTGTGCCCAAGCAGGAATCCCAGTACATGCCACAGGCAGACCACTGTGCCCAACCCCAGCTCTGGGCACTGCAATGCACGGCCATGAGGAGATCCCCGTGCCCAACCCCAGCTCTGGGCACTGCAATGCACGGCCATGAGGAGACCCCCGTGCCCAAGCAGCAATCCCAGCACATGCCACGGGGAGACCGCTGTGCCCCGTCACTGCTCCAGGTATCCCAGAACACGCTGTATGGAGACACCTGTGCCCAGGTGGCCGCTGTACGCCATGGCGGGACCCCGGTGGCCAAGCACAGCTCTGGGCGCCCCAGTGCAGGTGGCGGTGACACTCCTGTGCCCAGCTGCCCCATCCCCTCCCTGCACACGGGTCCAAGGCCACGGCCCCGCACGGTGGGGCTCCTCAGGGGGCTCCTCTCCCTCCCCAGCCCCCCCTCACGTGCTCCTGCGCCAGCCCCTGCATCTGCAGCCAGCGCAGCGCCAGCAGCGATCGATGCCCGGCCGGAGCGTGGGGGCTCCCGGCCAAGCCCCCGCTGACGAAGCACATCCTCACCCAGCTCCCCCCGGCAGGCAGCAGGCTGCTGCTCCAAGCAGATGGCTCCAGCCTCCGCTAAATCAACATCTCCTTAATGAGGGGAAAGCATTGCTGCCCCCTCCCCAGCATGGCGGCAGCGGATCAGCCAGGAGAACCCCCCAAATCCTCCTCTCCATCCCTTCCCTCACCCCCCTGCAGTGACCTCACTCCCCTCCGGCCCCATCCCCGCTGCCTCCCCACTCCCCGGCTCACGTGGGCAGCCGGGCCCCTGCGTGTGCCCCCCACAAACACAACGGGACCCCACAAGCAGCCAGTATCCTCAGGGAAGACATTCAAGGCAAGCGCCTGTTTCAGAGACAGGGGGGAGGATCCTGCAGCGGCATCGCTGGGAGCTGCCGGATAAAGGAAGCATCCAAAATAGCTGCTCTTAATTATATCCCTGCTAACGAGCGCCACGCAAACAACGGGCACTGCACGAGGAGCCCTGGCGTGGGGGCGTCTTATTCCTCGCTGCGAGGATGGGGTCCCCGCGGCAGTATGCGCCATGGTGGGGACCCCAGTGAGGCAGCCACAGCAGCCTGGCAGGGTCTGGTGATGACGGTGACACCGGGGAGCTGGTCCTGACAGGGAAAAGCTTGTACTCCTGCCGCCAAGGTCGTGTCAGGCGCTGAGGCCGGCGATGCTCGGATGCTAATGAAGCCGTTATCATCTTCCGATCGATCAGGACTGTATAAATAATGCACCGGGAAGCTCGTTGTGCAGGGAAAGGGATTGCCTGGGGCTAAGAGGTGGCTGGGATGGGATGGAGTCATTGCAGAACAGCGCTCGGCACAGCTGGATAACTGCTGCCCACCACAGCTGGACGGACATCGCTCCCCACAGCTGGACACCCCCGTGTCCATCACAGCTGGATGTCCACCGCCCATCACAGCTGCACAGCCCAGTGTCCACCGCAGCTGGATAACAACTGCCCATCACAGCTGCACACCCGCAGCTGTGCGCCCCGCTGCCCACCACCAGCCGTTCCCCAAATCCCAAGGCACTTTTGGGGGATGCTGCCCACGTGCCCAGCACAGGTGCAGGTGCTCCGGATGCCCGTCCCTGGCAGACCCTTCTCCAGGGAGGGGTGGAATCCGCACTGGAGGCTGGCTGGGCTCTGGCAGCCTGAGTCACCGCGCAGCGCTGTCCCCTGGGGCTGCAGGAAGCAGCTTAAATGCAGCTTTCAAGAGGCAGCAGGGACTCCACTGTGATGCTTTTATTTTTACAAAAAGGAAACTTTTCAGTCCCTTGGGATGGCGCGGGGCTGAGCCTGTGGGCTGCCAGGGCAGGCAGGGACAGGGGGCACGGGTGTACCCAGGGCAGAGCCGACCCACCAGGGCTGGAGCTGTCCGGGGGACCCAGCACCCACCAGCAGCTCCTGAGCACTCCACCAGCAGATCTCAGAGTGGAGATCCCACTGTCTCCCTATATTCCCAAGCCATATCCTCGCCTGACCTTGCCGTGTGGTACCACGCAGCCAGGCCGAGCCACGCTGCATCAGCCGGACCCCTTTGGGCAGTGCCAGCGCCCCGGCCCCCCGAGTACCACACGGGGCTCCCAGGAACGTGGGGAAGCAGCAGCAGGGACGGGCAGGAGCTCGCACAGCGCAGGGATGTGCTGCCTGTGCCCCACGGGTGGGACACGAGGGGTCGTGCCCAGCTCCGTGGGACCGGCACCGAGCGCCGCGGCCGCCCGCCGTGCCCGGGGCCGGCCGCACGCCCGCGCTCGTCTCCGCGGAGATGAATGCTGGTGTCGCTTACAGGGAGCCCTAATTGCCAGCCTGTGGCAAACAGGTAATTTTCAGTAATCACCCAGGCTGGAGGGAGCCGCTGCTGGCACAGCGAGGCTGGCATGGCAGGGATGGGGACGTGGCTGCTCAGGCCACTGTCACCTGTGTCTGCGTGTCCATCCATCCATCCATCCATCCATCCATCCATCCATCCATCCCAGCACAGCTGGCACTGCACCTCCTTGGGACACGGGAGCACACAGAGGTGGATTCACACTACTCACCTCCCCCTGGGGCAGAGACCATCCTGCCCCATCCCCATCCCCATCCCTATCCCCATCCCCATCCCCATCCCCATCCTCATCCTCATCCTCATCCCCATCCTCATCCTCATCCTCATCCTCATCCTCATCCTCATCCTCATCCCCATCCTCACCCTCATCCCCATCCTCATCCTCATCCTCCCCAGCTCCTGCCCCTCTGCGTGGCCAGGGATCCCTGGGAGGATGGACGCTGCCCACGCTGGCTGCAGGGCGGGACCTGGAGCTTTGTGCATCTTAAAGCACCATTAACCAAGGCGCGGTGATCACTGGCCTCCCATGAACCCGCCAGCAGCGCTGGGAAGTGCTGGGAGCTCCTGGTGAGCGTCGAGTGTGAGCACACGTGTGCACATCTGTGTGCAGCCGGCCCAGATCAGCTCCCAGAGTGAGCACACGTGTGCACATCTGTGTGCAGCAGCTCAGATCAGATCCTGGTGTGAGCACACGTGTGCACATCTGTGTGCAGCAGCTCAGATCAGATCCTGGTGTGAGCACACGTGTGCACATCTGTGTGCAGCAGCTCAGATCAGATCCTGGTGTGAGCACACGTGTGCACATCTGTGTGCAGCAGCTCAGATCAGATCCTGGTGTGAGCACACGTGTGCACATCTGTGTGCAGCAGCTCAGATCAGATCCTGGTGTGAGCACACGTGTGCACATCTGTGTGCAGCCGGCCCAGATCAGCTCCCAGAGTGAGCACACGTGTGCACATCTGTGTGCAGCAGCTCAGATCAGCTCCCAGAGTGAGCACACGTGTGCACATCTGTGTGCAGCAGCCCAGATCAGCTCCCAGAGTGAGCACACGTGTGCACATCTGTGTGCAGCAGCCCAGATCAGCTCCCAGAGTGAGCACACGTGTGCACATCTGTGTGCAGCTGGCCCAGATCAGCTCCTGGTGTGTGCACACGTGTGCACATCTGTGTGCAGCCGGCCCAGATCAGCTCCCAGAGTGAGCACACGTGTGCACATCTGTGTGCAGCAGCTCAGATCAGCTCCCAGAGTGAGCACACGTGTGCACATCTGTGTGCAGCCAGCCCAGATCAGCTCCCAGAGTGAGCACACGTGTGCACATCTGTGTGCAGCCAGCCCAGATCAGCTCCTGGTGTGAGCACACGTGTGCACATCTGTGTGCAGCAGCTCAGATCAGCTCCCGGTGTGAGCACACGTGTGCACATCTGTGTGCAGCCGGCCCAGATCAGCTCCTGGTGTGAGCACACGTGTGCACATCTGTGTGCAGCAGCTCAGATCAGCTCCCGGTGTGAGCACACGTGTGCACATCTGTGTGCAGCCGGCCCAGCTCCATCAGAGGCTCTGGGCGCTGCTGCAGCGCCGTCTCTGAGCTCCCAGCCATGCACAGTGAAAAGGGCCCCAGGTTCTATTTAAGCGTGCTGCCTTCAGAGCCATCGTTTGTCCTCACCCACGGCCGGTGCACCGTGCCCACCTTCTGCTTCAGGGCTCCCAGTACTCCCAGTGTCCCCAGTGCCTGCAGTGCCCCCAGAGTCCCCAGTGCCCCCAGTGTCCCCAGTGCTCCCAGTGTCTCCAGTGCTCCCAGGGCTCCCAGTGCTCCCAGTGTCTCCAGTGCTCCCAGTGCCCCCAGTGCTCCCAGTGTCCCCAGTGTCCCCAGTGCTCGCAGTACTCCCAGTGCCCCCAGTGTTCCCAGTGCTCCCAGTACTCCCAGTGTCCCCAGTGCTCCCAGTGTCCCCAGTGTTCCCAGTACTCCCAGTGTTCCCAGTGTCCCCAGTGCTCCCAGTGTCCCCAGTGCTCCCAGTGCCCCCAGTACTCCCAGTGCCCCCAGTGTTCCCAGTGCTCCCAGTACTCCCAGTGTCCCCAGTGTCCCCAGTGCCCGCAGTGTCCCCAGTGCTCCCAGTGTCCCCAGTGTCCCCAGCACGGCGGGCACAGGGAGGGGGCTGGCCGGGGCGGTGCAGGAAGCCTCGGGCAGACGCCGAGCGCACTCAGGAGCGGGGCTGTGCTGCTGCGGAGCTGCAGGGCTGCGAGGAGCGCGCCTGCCGTAAACAGCCCAGCTGCAATGCAGGAGCCGGGCAGCCGCCGCTTTGTCTCTGCTCCAGCGGCTCCCGCGGCCGCGGGCCGGGAACCCGCGGGGCCTCTCGGGGAGGCGGCGCGGGGCTCCGGCAGCCACATCTGGAAGGGATCAGCGGCTCCTGCCGCCGCCACGAGCCGGCCGTGCCCGGGGCCCGGCCCCGCGGACAGCAGGCAGCGCCGGCGTGGGCAGCGGAGAGGCCACGGGCACGGGGCACACGGGCACACGGGCTCACATGGATGCACAGGAGGCACAGGGGCTGGGGCATGCACAGGAGGCACAGGGGCTGGGACATGCAGCACACAGATGCACAGGGGCTGGGGCACACACAGGATGCACAGGAGCACACACAGGATGCACAGGGGCATGCACAGGAGGCACAGGGGCATGCACAGGGGCATGCACAGGATGCACAGGGGCTGGGGCACGCACAGGATGCACAGGGGCACGCACAGGAGGCACAGGGGCTGGGACATGCAGCACACAGATGCACAGGGGCTGGGGCATGCACAGGGGCACGCACAGGAGGCACAGGGGCTGGGGCACGCACAGGATGCACGTGTGCCCACGGGCACATGCGTGCACAGCGACGGATGCACAGGGATGCAGAGGGCACACGTGGGCACACGGGAGGAGCCCCCAGCCACCCGAGCGCCGAGGAGCAGAGCCTGTGGTGGCTCCTTTGGCACCATCTCCAGCTTGGTCCATCTCCAGGTGACACAGAGCATGGCAGGGCACGGCGCTGGGGTCCCCTCGTCCTGCTGCGCCCCGGGGCACCCCAGCCCCGCAGCCACCTCCATCTGCTCGGCGCTCTCCAGGCGGCCGGCAGGGAGTGACCTTGGTGGGGACACCCAAGGAGACCCGGGCAGAGCTGGCACTCCCGGCCAGCCGCTCTCCCACGCCCTCCCAGCACGGGTGGCTCGTGCCGGCGCCGGTAGCCACCCAGCACCGGAGCAGTCCCGGCAGCACGGGGCTGTCGGGCCGCGGCCAGGCCAGCTCTGCATCCCAGCTTCCCATTTCTCAGGCTGATTGCTCCTGTCGCTGCAGAGCCCAGCATTAAACACCTCATTTTCTACTCCCGTATTGAGCTGGAAAATACTATTAACATTTCATTAGAGCTTAAAGATCCCGTTCAGCCCGGCAGGATGAGCCAGCCCGCGGGGGGCATCACTGCTGTGCCAGGTGGGCTGCACTGGCCCCGTCCCTCTGGGAAGAAGAGAACCAGGAGGACAGGTCCCACGTGCCCCAGATGTGGGATGGGATGGTGAGCCGGGGCAGAGGTGACATCAGCGCTGCACACTGGCTCGGTGACCTGCTGGGCATGGCCCACCCTTGCAGCACACTTGGCCAGGGACAGGACACAAAACAGTGACAGAACAACAGTGCCCATGCAGGCGCTCCTGAGTTTTGCTCCCCAACCCCTCTCCCTCACTGGAAGGGAAGCCCGGCCCAGCAGGACCACCACCAGTCATTAAACATCAGCACATTTATCCTCCAACATTCTCCCAACAGCGCTGAGCGCCGTTCCCAGCACACACCAGCCAGCACCAGCACCAGGACAGACAGCGCTGGGGGAAACAGCCTCAGGTAGCACCCAAGAGCTGGGCCCCCCTCCAGCACTCACCCCACCAGCACTGCCACCGCTCCCACCTGCCCCGAGCCGGGAATGTGTTCCCTGAGCACCCAGCGCCGCTTTGGGACCCCGCCGCAGCACGGAGCTGCCATCCCCAGGACTGCTGCTGCACCTGGGGAGGGGCAAGGGGCTGGGGGCACCCGGGCACGCCGAGATGGGCAGGGCACTGATCACGGCCGTTCCCAGCAGCTGGGAAGGGGAAGGAAGGGTTAAAGAGAGCGCAGAGAGGAGGAGAGGAGCCAGACGCCAGCCTGGCTACTGGAAACCACGATGGGCTGGCAGCAGCGACTGGGACGGCTCTGGAGAGAAGCTCAGGGCACCCGCAGCACTCGGACCTGCTCACTGCCACCCTTGGGTGCGGGCTGGCCCTGCCGCGTCCCCCACAGTGCCACCCCCCGGCACAGGGACAGCAAGGTCCCCGTGCAGCGGACAGCCGTGGGAGAGCCCCGCACGAGGGGCTGCCAAAGGGCTGCTTGGTGCCCGGCCAGGTGAATTTGGGACTGCTGAGAGGAAATCCAGGCCAGTGAGGGAGCTGGGAACGGAGCCGTGGCCCTGCTGCTCCTCGATGGCAGCGGCCAACTGTCCCAGGTCCCCAGAGCACCCCGCTGGGCAGGGACCCCGCAGCCAGCCCGGCCACGGGGCTGTGCTGGGGGCAGGGGGGCAGGGAGGGCTCGCACGCACAGCTCGGCCCAGCCACAGAGGCGAGAAATGTAAAATAATGAGGAGTCACCCCAGGCTGAGCAATCGTGCCCCTCTGGAAGGAAACTTGGCACGCTGCAGCCCACACCCGCCTGCCAAGTCCTGCTGGGAGCGAGGCTTCACACGCGGGCTGGAAACCCCAAGAAGTTTATGAGGGACCCGCTGACACGTGGAGGAGTCAGGCAGCAGCCGGAGCTGCTGGGCCCTGACAGAACCTGCCTGTCAGCAAAGCTCAGAGCTCTGGGACACGCCTGGGATGCACGGGCATCTCCCCTTGCTGGCAGCACCCTCGTGCCAGCCCATCCCCTTGGCATTCCGCCCCTTCATCCCTGCCAAGGGCACGGGGGGAGGCGTGGGAGCAGTGCCTGGCCATGCACGGGCCCAGCACCTCTTTGGCCAAGCTGCCACAGGATCTGACCCCGCAGCCCCTTCCCCCAGTCCAGATGTGCTGCCCAGCACCTCTGGATGGCTCCAGAGGCAGCAGCATCCGGGGGCTCCAGCACCCCAGTGAGCATCGTCTGCTCATCCCTGCCTGGGTTTAGTCAGCAGGGAGGCTCTGCCCAGTGCCCCGGCAGCAGCAGCAGGAGCCATCGGGGGTGGCTGTCTCCCAGGGAAGGCTCCTGCCCTCCCAGAGGGCCGGGGGAGCTGGGCAGCTCCGGCGGCTGCCGGCCACGTGTGCCCTGGGCACTGCACCACAATTGGATTTGCATCTGCCCTGCCTTTTACTGCATGGAAATTGAATTGTAAAATGTCAAAGACATTTCCTAACTGCGCCATATTAGCCCGGTTTTATTAAATACTGTTATCAGAGCAGATTATGAATGCAATCAACTGCAGGCAAGAAAACCCAGAATTAACTGGCCACTGTGCAGGAGGACACGCCAGAGGGCAGGAGGCAGCTGGCCAGGCCCTGCCCAGAGCCCATGTCCCCAGGTGCTCTGGCTCTGCTTCCCACTGTCCCCAAATCCTGGAGCAGCGGCGAAGGGACGTCCCCAGCCAGCCAGTGCAGCTCCACTCACACCCAGGATGGCTCCCCAGGGACAGCAGGACCCTGGGGGTCCTCGCTGAGCTTTCAGGTCCCTTCCTAGGCAGGGCAGGACCTGCTCCCTGCACATGGCAGCAGGGCTGGCACTGATGGGACAAGCCCTGAGATGCCAGAGCTGCTGCCAGCGACACGCGGGGCAGGATGCAGAGCCCTGCACAGGTGGCATGGGTGGCAGTGCAGGAATGGGGCTCTCCTGCAGAGTGGGGACACACTGAGAGCTGCCCAGGCCTCAGCACCAGCACCCTGGGCAGTGGGGCCAGGCGGGGCTGGCTTTCCCAGGGCTCCTGGACGTGGCAGGACACAGGGGACGCAGAGCTCTGTGCCCAGCCCTGATACCAGCCAGGCAGCGTGGCTAACCCAGCCCCTGGTGGCCCCAGAGCTCCAACAGCACACCAGGACATGAGTCCTGATGGCAACCTGGGGGACCAGGATGGCACTGAGGACCAGGCGTGGGGAGGGCAGCGCAGTGCCACGGGACACAGCCCTGGATTCCACCCACACGGCCAGCTCCGTCCATGCCGGGTGCTTGTCCTGGCGCTGCAGGGCCTCGTGCTGGGACACCTCCTTGGCCACACGAAGCTGTGGAAGTGCTTTAGAGAGCCCCCCAGCCTGGCTGGAGGAGAAAGTGGAGCAGAGGATCCAGCCTTTGACTGGAGGTCCCACACCTGGCACCGGCAGCACCGTGCAGGAGCCGTTCCCAACGTGGATGAGCCCTGGCAGCACCGGCCCCTCAGGGAAGGAGCCAGCCTGCTCCCACCCTGCACAGCCACGGAACTGGGCATCCTCTGCCTGGCACAGCACGGCACAGCTCAAATCCCTCTGCCCAAAGCCCCAGGTGCCCGGGACAGGGATGGCACAGTGGGCACGGGTGCTCCTGGAGACACCCACGGTCCCATGCCATCCCACGGCGCTGGAGCCGAGGGGAAAACGCCAAGTCACCACAATTTCTTCGAGGTAGCACCGAGAAGGAGGGGACAGGGAGGGAAACAGTTTGCTGCCAAATCCCTGCATCTGATTTGCGCAACTTTCAGACAACCTCATCAATTATGGATGGCCGGGAAGCAGGCGCGGTGTGCGCTGCGGCCGGCCCGGGCCCGAACCCACACTCGCACCAAACGGGGGCCCCCTGTCACCATGGCAACCCGCGCTAATTCACGCAAGGATTTTTAAAATCTCATTTATGAAACCCCACATGAATAGGATATTATCCAGATAACGGAGCTAAGTTACAAATCTCGCCGGTGCCGCGCGGCGCGGGGAGCGCCGCAGGCGTGCGTGGGACCGGGACTCGGAGGGGACGTGGGGACACCACGGCGTGGGGACGGCCCTGCTCAGTGCTCTCCCGCTCCACGCACCGCTCCAGCCCCACTGCCACGGCCAGAGGTACTTGTGCACCCCAGGCTGGGAGCAGGGCACCCACCACACCCGCCGCCACACAGGAGAGCGGGGTCCGGTGGGGAAATGGCCCCGGACGAGCCTGGCACTGGCACCAGTGGGTCCAACAGAGCTGGAGGGGGCAGCCCAGCGAGGGAATGGGGTGAGCGTCCACCCCAACAGCAGGCTCAGCCCCACTGGGTGTCCCCAACCTGTGGCCCTGGCACGGGCAGCGCTGCTGGCCCCCGTGGCCATCCTGCCCGGTGTCCAGAGGGCTCAGCCCTGGGAGATGCAGCAGAGCCTGGGAAGGACAGGGATGCAGGAGAAGGTGGTGGCACTCAAGCACCTCTGGTTGTTGCCACAGCAACGCCAGCTGTGTGCCCAGGCCAGCAGGGACTGGAGAGGGGTGTGTGGGGACGCTGCTGGGCACAGGCCAGGTGTTGTCCCCATACGCGCACACTGCCCCAAGAGGCCGCAGCAGCAGCGGTGTCTGGGGTGGGCTGGGATGAAGCGGGCTCTGGGCTGGAGGTTCTTCTTGCCCTGCACAGTCCCTCAGCAGTGACAGCAACGATGGCACTGGGGACACGGAGGATGCCACACCGGCCCTGCACGGCACAAGGAAACACACCTTGGCCCCGTGTGGCGCCGTGGACACGGTGGATGCAGCACCAGAGCAGGGACAGGGGGAATGCCGTGCCAACCCTGCTCAGCACCAGGACATGGGGCACCCCGCTGGCCCTGCTTGGCCAAAAGCAGCCCGGCATGACCAGGGACAGGGGACACCTCACCAGTCCTGCACAGCTCCAGGGGTGCCCACATCTGGGGAGCGCCGGCCCTGCAGGGAGGGACAGCGGGCACAGCCACGGGGGGACCGTGCGTCCAGTGACCCAGAGCCACGGGAGCGCTCCCCGTGGTCCGTGTCCATACCCAGGGACGGTCCCCGGCCGCCCAGCTCGTCGCCGGCACCAGGCCTGAAACCTGCGGCTGCATCAGCACCATGAATTATTCAGTCCCGGGCGGAACGCCTCGACGGAGCAGTTACATCCTCCAGCGAGTAGATACTCATGGAGCTACACACACGTACACCCGGAGACGCACACGCACGGCCACACGCACGCCCCCGCAGCCCCACACCTGGCCACGCACCCGCGGAGCCGAGCACAGCCAGCCGCAGGGAGGCACCGGGAGACACCCGCCGAGCGACATCCGAACACCCCCTCGCCGAGAAACACCACCAGCCCAGCCAAACGCACAGATGCCAGGGTACACACCGCCACGCAAACACCCCACGCACCCAAACACAGCCGCACACGCGCCCGCGGCAGCGCGGACACACGCAGAGGTGTGCGGGCAGCCAGCCCCGGCGCTCTCCCGCGGGCCGGCCGCACTCGCCGCACGCACACGCAGACGCGCCCGGCCGCAAACCCTGCCCAAACCCCCGGGAGCACCGGACCCGGCTCCCGGGGGGTCAGGAGTCGCTCCCGGGCACGGGGCGAGGGCAGCCCGGCCGGAGCCCGACCGCGCCGGGGGCGCCCCGGGACCGGCGAGGAGAGCCTGGGCAGCGCTCCGCACCCGCGCAGCGCCCGGGGATGCTCCGAGCCCCGCCGGCACGCTCAGACCCACGCCGGGCATCGCCCCCCGCCCCTCCCGGGGCGCCGCCGGGGCTCCTCGGCACGTCCGCGGTCCCCGCCCGCCTGCGAGGAGCCGCAGCCGGGGAAGGGCCGGGGACGCTCCGGGGCGGGCAGGGCGGCATCGCGGCCGGGCCCCGGGAGCAGCGCTAGGATGCGGCCCCGAGCCGCCGCGCCCGCCGCTGCGACGCCGGTGCCGGTGCGTGCCCCCCCGCCCCGTGTCCCCCCGCACCGGCGCCCCCCGCCCGGCCCCGCCGCCGCCGCACTCACTGGCTTTGCCGGGCTTGGGCCTCTGCAGCAGCTTCTGCACGGCCGCGATGTCCTCCGCCTTCACCGCCTGCACCAGCTCCTGGTCCTTGCCCATGGCTGCGCCGCGCCGGGGCTGCCGGCTGCGGGCTCACGGCCCGAGCATCCTCCGCGGCGCGGCGCGGCGAGGGGCGGGGGGCGGCGGGGGGCGGCTCGGCGCGGCTCGGCGCGGCTCGGCTCGGCACGGTGCAGCCCCCCCGCCCAGCCCGCCCGCTCCGGAGGCGGGGGCGGGGGCGGCGGCGGCGGCGGGCGCCCGGGGCGGGGCGCGGCGGGGCGGGGGGGCCGCACCGGGAGCGCGGGGGGCAGCGCGGGAGAGGAGGAAGAGGAGGAAGAGGAGGAGGAGGACGAGCAGCAGCAGCAGGAGGAGGAGGAGGAGAGGGCGGGGGCCGCCCGGTGCTGCGGGCGGAGCGCGGGGATCCCCCTCCCCGGTGCCGGGCCCGGGGGACGCCCCGGTGGGAGCCGCCGCGCAGCCGTGGCGTGTAACGAGCTGGCGGGGCTCAGCCGCCGGAGGGGACGGGGGCAACACGGCTGCTCGGGGCCTCTACCTCCCCGGGGAGGATCCCGTGGGGGGGGCCAGCAGACCCCCTCCCGGGGCACCCCGCGCTCCCCAGCCCGGCCCCGGGGTGCCCTTCGCCGCTCCCCGTCCCGCCTGGCCATCGCGGCAGCCTGCGGTGCCCATAACGGAAACCGGGCAGGAGCAGCCCTCTTTATTTCTGTAAATAAGGCGCTCATTACCGCGTCAGTTTCCACTTTTGTTGACACAATGGCCGGTGACATTCGTCCCTTTCACTTTTAAGGCTGAAATGACCGAGGCATTACAGTTGCGGAGGGTTCCCGGCTGTGCCGAGGGCTGAGGAAGCTGAGGAACCCGATAGGAAATGGGGCCAGTGACGGACAAGGCGCTAATGTCCCCGCGGTGCCATCAGGGCAGAGCGCGGATATCGCTCGCACGAAATCTGCCCAAATTTCTGCCCTCCCGGACGAGTTCCCAGCTCAAAGCCTCGCGCAGTCCCGGCTCCAGCGAAGCGGCGCTGGGGCGCACGGGGCCCGGAGGCTGCCGGCCAGCTGGCCACCGCCGCGCTGGGCACCGGGCTGCGGTCACAGGGGGGGCAGGGTACGGCCACCGGGAGCTGCAGCCCCCCGTGAGCAGGGGGAAGACGCAGGAGGGAACCCCGCTGTCCCCCGATGCCCCCCGAGCCGGAGCCCAAGGGTGCCCCTGCACAGCCCCCAGCTCCGGGCTGCCCCCCCCTCGGGGCCGGCGGGGTCCGTCTCCTCTCCCCACCCCCACTTTCCAATCCAGGACATTTGGGTTGCCAGCACGGAACGCCGTCTAATCTGCCCTCTAATCCCGCAGCCTGCGCCGCACGGGGCCCTGAGCCGCGGCCCGGCTCCCGGGGCTGGGGGCTGGGGGCTCCGCACGGCTCGGGGGCTTCCTTCACATCTGCCACCACCTGATAACCACCGGAGCGCCTCAACAAAGGCCCCTTTGTGCCCCACGGCTCCCTCCCGCTGGGCCCCCGCACCCGGTCACCCAGCAGCGGCGCGGCACGGGGCAGCTCCCGCCCCGCCGCCTCGACGGGCAGCGACACCTCTGTGCCCGGGGCACGACACGGGGCGGCGGGGCCGGCGGTGGGGCCGGTGGGGCACCAGCGCGGTCCCTCCTCCTCGCCTGAGCCGGGCTTTGCGGGAGGAGCTCCAGCCCGGCGTTCCTGCGGCTCCCTCGGGCTCTTGCCAAGTCGGGTCGGTCTTTGCGGAGCAGAAGAATGTGCAGTGAAATGTCCCCGCTCCTGCCCGGCTCAGCCGAGAGAAAGCAGAGCCCGGAACGGGCAGAGCCCGGGGCGCGGGGGGTTTGGGATGGGCACTGTGGGCAACAGGCACGTGGGAATCTGGCTGTGGGAACCGGAGACGGCACCAGCAGCAGGAGGGCTCATCCCACGCAGAGATCCCCCCGGCACAGCTGCCTTTCCGATGGGAAAGCAGCGCAGCAGGGCCTCTGCCCGGGCCCGGGAGCCGGGGGGGCCTGGGAGCACACGGAATAACAGAGGAGGAGGAGGACGAGATGAAGGCAGAGTTTGGAGGCTGAAGAAGCCACCGCTGTGCTCACACCCCTCCCAGCCATCAGGGATTCACAGGGACTGAAAGCAGAGCCAGCACTGGGGAGCGGGCACTGGTGGCAGCCTGGCAGGGCCCCCTCATGTCCCTCTGTCCCTGCGCCATCCCAGGTGCCAGCCCTGGCCTGGGACATGCGGCACACAGCAGCCACACGCTGGATCCTGTCCAGGGAGGGCACGGCTGTCCTCGAGGCCAACACGAGGCACACGGGTGTCCCCACGAGCTCTGTCACTCTCTGCCAACCCCTCCGGCTCCGTCAGAGCCCGAGCAGGGGCCCAGGAGCTGTCACAGGGGGAGCCCAGCCCTCCACAGCAGCCCGAGCTCCCTCTCCCTGCACGGGGGGCAGCGCCGTGGCCCCCCCGGCAAGCAGCAGCATCTACGAAAATACTTTATTGTGGAGGGGGAGTGCAGGGGCTCTGTACAGTGCAGACGGCGCTGTCACCAGCAAACAGACACACGGTGGTGGCCCCCAGAGCCGGGGGGCAGCGGCAGCCGGGGCTGCAGCCCCTACGCGGCCTTGGGGCGCCCGTTGAGGCGGATGATGGCCCGGTAGTCCCGCACCAGGTCCCGCAGCTGGTCCAGGTAGGGGTTGACGTTCTCCTCCATCCACTCCTCCACCGTGTCAGGGAAGTAGATCCTCTCCAGCTGGGCACGCAGGTCGCGGACAAAGCTCTCCCAGTCCTCGTGGAGCCTGCAGGGGGGACAGCAGGGGGGCAGCTCCCTCCTGCGAGGGACCCCTCCCAGCCCCGCGCAGGCTCCCCCCAGCCCCCAGCGCCACCTACTTCAGCACCTTGCTGCCAAAGCTCTCCATGTTGCGGGGGTTCCCAAACTGGCGTTTCCTGTGGTAGGGGCTGAACCAGCCCTTGATGGCACTGGAGAGGCACGAGGGACTTGGGGGCGCCGGGGCCACCGGGGATGGGGAGCTGCACATCAGGCAGGTCCCCTCCCGTGGAAATACACGGCCAGAGGCACCAAAGCCACTGCCCGCCCTGCCTGTTACCTCTCCTCCTCCAGGGCCTTGAGGATGCTCTCCTTCAGGTGGCCGTTAACCTGCTCCACCATGTGGTAGATCTCCACACCAGGGAACGCTCCCCTGCCCTCGCTGGGGAAAGGGAGGGGAAAGTGAGGGCTCAGCACGTGGGGTGCCCCGGGCCGGGTGAACCCCAGCACCCTGGCAGGTCTGGGACCAGGGCATGCGGGTGGGCAAGCCCTGCCTCCCTCCAGTGCATCCCTTCTGATGCAACTGCCCCGAGCCGGCAGCACGCACCAGGTGCTCTGCTCCAGCTGCACGCTCTCCAAGCCCAGCACATCCAGGACCTTCCTCTTTGCCTCCTCTGTGAAGCCCCCTGGGAGGGCAAAGAAAGGGACAGAAGAGCTTGGGACACCCCACCATCAGTCTCACCCCCAAAAACGAGTGAGCTGAAGCTCTTCCTCCTCTGCCTCCCAGCTCCCCCGGCGCCCTGCCCAGCAGGACGGGGTCTGGCGGGCAGTGGGAGGTGGGGGTGAGCCCGGCCATGCCGGCAGGGCTGGGGGCTCACCGTTCACCAGGGTCTGCAGGCAGATGGCCAGCGAGGGGATGCTGACGGGCAGCAGCTCGCAGAGCACCGAGTAGTGATCGTACCTGCGGGACAGGGACAGGGACGGGGACGGCCACCACCGTGCCAGCACGGCTCTGCAGGCACCGGGAGGGCACGGGGGGTCCCACCCCCCCTTACCTCTGCCAGCCGGTGAGCACAACGCCCTGCAAGCGCAGCGGGGCCAGCCGCGGCACGGCCTGCATCACCTTCAGCCAGCTCAGGTGGTTTTTCAGGTGGAAGCTCAGCGGGGTCCAGGCCTGCGCCGGCCCCGTGGTGCCCTTGAAGGCGCTGGCGAACCACACGGCCTCGAAGCCGCTCTCCACGTACTTGGTGAGGAACTGCACTGCAGCGGGACAGGCGCCAGCCACCAGTGCCACCGTCCCCCCAGGCTGCCGGGGGCTCGGGGGGTGATCCCCCCACCACCCCCAGGAGCCTGGCACGTCACCTTACCGATCTGCTCGGCCTCGAAGTCGGGTGCATAGAACCACACCACGGGCGAGACGTGCCTCGCTATCCCGGACTCTGCGGGGACAGCGGCGAGGGGACGTTGGGGACAGCAGCACGAGGGAGCCTCGGGCTCCTCACGCTTCCCCCAGACCCACGGGCCCCCGGGGCAAGGCATGGGCTCCTGCTGGCACTGGGCGTGATGCCTGCCAGGGTGGGCGCAGAGCAGCTGAGGAGCCTGGCACAGGTGCCACCACTGCCGTCCCTGTCCCCTCACCCCGCAGGGCTCCCACGCTGATCTTCCTCAGCATGTCGTCCCACATGAGCACCCGCAGCCCCCAGTACTGCGCCGTGAGGAAGCCCAGAACCTCCTTGATGTGCTTCAGGTACATGGTGCCCACGTCGCCCTTGTTGCGGCTCATCCAGTTCTTGGAGTCCATCCCCTCCCCGAGGTGGAAAACCTGGACTCGGGGGAAGGGAGATGCTCAGCAGCCCTGGGAACACCCCCAGCGCCCGGGGAGAGGGCTGGGGTTCCTGCACAGCCCCTGCCCACCTCGTCTGCGCCGATGTGGATCCAGGTGGAGCGCCGGTGCTTCTCCACCACCTGAGACAGGATGCTCTTGAGCAGGGCCAGGGTGTCGGGGACGTGGGGGTTGAAGCTGTTGGGGAAGCGCTCGACCTCCCGCAGGTGCTGGTACTTCTCGTGCTTGAGGATGAACTGCGGGGAGGAGCCATCATGGGGGCGTCCAGGGGAACCCCCGTGATCTGGGATGGGGAGCAGGACTGGGACCCTTTACCTCCACGTGGCCAAAGGTCTGCACCAGGGGAACCACCTCCAGCTTGTGTTGCTCCGCCAGCTGCTGGATCCGCTCGATGTCCTCCTCGCTGGGAGGGCAGGGACAGGCTCAGCCTCTGCCAGGGCAGAGGGCAGAGCTTGGGGGCACTTCCCCCTCCTCCCCCTCCTCTGGCACCCTGCCCGCACGGCCCCGGTTGCCCCACAAATGTGTGCATTTACCGAGGGGCACAAACATTGAGCTGTCAGGGCAGGAACACCTGCTGCTCTGCCCAGCAGCACAGCCTGGCGCTGTGACCGTGGTTATCGTGGGCACGGGGCCAGGTGGGTCACACCCAGCCCCTGGCACACCTGCACAGGCCACAAGCCCCGCAGCCAGCTTGGCACACGGCCCTGCTCACCTGTATGCGTACGGGGACCTGAGGATTTCCAGCTCCCCCTTGAAGGGGAACATGTCCTCGTACTCGATGAGGACGCCGTTGGCTCCCAGCTGGGACAGGAGGGGGAACACCTGCAGGGCGGGCAGGGTGGGCTCAGCAGTGGGGCTGGCACAGTCCGGGTGCAGCAGGGACCAAGCCCCGTCAGTGCATCCCCTCCTCCCCGTCCCTGGGCATCCTCACCTGTTCCAGGTAGGAGACTCTGGGCGCGGCTCCCTTGAGGTCCAGGTGGACCAGCCTCATCTCGGTGGCACTGACATCCCTGGGGACCTGCTGCTTTTGCTTCAGGGTCATTATCTTTGCCGCAGGCGCCTCCAGAACCTGGCTCTGGGGGATGATGTCCTGGACGACGTCACCTGTGTCCCCCCAGAACCCGCTGTCCTTGCTGACGTGCTTGTGCAGCTCCAGGGTAAAGCTGCAGGGAGTGGGGGAGGAATGGGGGGTCCGTGGGGTTATGGGGGTGCCAGCAGCCCCCAGCACCAGGCAGCACACAAGCACAGCCCAGGGGGTGCCCCACCCCAACCTGCTGTCACCTCACCTGTCACGGAAGAGGAACTTGATGCCAGCCAAGGCCACGAGGAGCAGCACGACGAGGCGCAGCAGGTTCAGCCGGTGGCTCCGCTGGAAGGCCATCTCTGGGATCTCTGGGGACACACACAGCTCTGGTGCTCCGTGGCCAGAGGGACCCCAAGCACGGGTGAGCCCACCCAGCCCCACATACCGTGCCCCGCTGCCCTGCCCGGGGCAGCCTGAGACCCAGAGAAAGGCGACATGGTGGCAACCCCTGTGGCCGGCCTGGCGCCCATCGGGACGTGCTGGGCAGTGCCCCGTGTCCCTCCTACCTCGTGTGCCCCAGCGTGGGGCCAGCGGCCGGCTCCGCCTCTCCCTCTGCCCGCACGGTGCCCGAGCAAACAGGGCGGTGGCTGCAGAGCAGGTCCCCACCGGGGACACCCCGGTGACAGCCCCGAGCCAGGGGCCGTGTCACAGGGCGGCTGGATGGGGCGGCATCGCGGCGCGGGCGCGGTGCATCCCTGCGGGGAGGGAAGAGGCGATTGGGAGCCACCCGGGCACACGGCAGCACCGGGGATGGCACCGGCACAGCCACGGCACCGGCAGCCTCGGCAGCCCCGGGGGCCGTGCGAGAGGCGGCACGGATCCTCCTGGCAGCCACACGCGGGCACTCCTGCCCGTCCTTTCTCCCGTTTCTCCGGCTCTGGGGTGTTCGGGGAGGCCCGGACGGGGCAGCGCAGCCCGGTGAGCTGCCACCCGAACACAGCCGAGCTCGGGGTTGAGCTCAGCGCCGGCACGCTGCGGAAGCGAGTGAAAAGCAGGTTTGGGCAGCTGCGGTGCCCCCGCGGCTCAGCCGATGGCGAGGGCTTGCTTTGTGCCGCCGAGCGGTGGCACCGGGGGGAGCCGCGCTGAGCCCCCCGCGGCTCCGAGGGAGCCCTTGCCCAGACACAGCCCTGATCCCTCCCGAAACCTGCCGGGGGTGCAGGGCTGAGCTCCCGGGACCCCCCCTGGCAGGGGACATGCTGTCGCCCAGAGCACGAGGCCCCGGCAAGGCCGGGTCACAGGGCAGGACAGCGGCGTGCAGGAGCTGGAGCATCCCTGCTCCATCGCCACGGCCCGGTGCCCGCGGGCAGCCAGGCTCTCGGTGCCCGCGGGCAGGAGGAGGAGCAGGAGCCGGTTTTTGGGGAGCAGGCTGTTCCCTGTGCTCCTTGTCCTGTGCTGCGGGGGACAAACGCGGTTCCCGCTCCCTGCCGTGCCCAGCCCGGGATACTCCCGGCAGCTCCAGCAGGGATGTGCCAGGCTGGGGATGGCTGCCAGCCCAGGGGTCAGCACTGGGTGCTCGGGAAGGCACAGAGGGCACCCAGGAGGGGGGTCAGTGGCCCCTGGGCACGCAGCGTGGGGAGCCCAGCACCCAGGAAGGCCGTAAATATGCCAAGTGCTAATGGCGCTGTCATGGGAACACAGCGCCTGATCGGAGCAGGGATAAATATTTAGACAGACGCTGTCAGCTCGCCAGGATTCGGTGTTTTTAATGCACGTTATCTTATTTAAATAGGGTCGGTTCCCAGGGCGGCAGCTCCGCGGCACAGCCAGGGCTGAGGGACAGGCGCTGGCCGGAGGGGGAGTCCCAAGGGGTGCGGGGACAGCCAGGGGCTGCGTCCCTGCGCCACGGGGACACCCCCGGGCAGCCGGTCAGGGCTCAGCAGATGGATGCCGCCCCTCTGTATTTATGAAAGTCGCATCTGCTGCTGCCAGCGCTGCTCGGGGGAGCCCCGGCCGGGCTGACAACGCCTCACCGGCAGCGGGGCGAGAAGGGGCCGCACCCCCGGCCCCCTCCCTGCCAGCCCCCCGCAGCCAGCCCGGCTCCCCGCTTACCTCCCAGAGCCCCGGGGAGAGGAGGGTGGAAGCGCACAAACCCAAACCTGAGCCCGGAGATGGCAGGGGCCGCGCGGGGGAGGGAGCCGAGTGTCCCGGGGGTGGCACCGGGGGTTTCGGGTGCTGCCCACAGCCCCGCTCGGGCGCTCCCCGGTGTTCCCATGGCAAGCCCGGTGTCCCGGCACCCCCGGTAGGGCAGCCCCGGGGGGGCCATGCTGCTCCGGGCGCACCTCGAGTGCACGCTCGCGTGCTTCCAGAGCATTCCACGGCCAGCCTGGCCGTCACCAGCCCGAGCTGCCGGCCTGTGCCACCCCCCAGCACGAGCTGCCCCTCGCCGGGGCCACGGGGCTGCAGCCCCACAGCCGGGGACTCCTGCGTGGGGAGGCTGCAGGTCCCTGTGGGGTTACAGCAGGAGGGGCTGTTCCCTCATCCCTGGGCAGAACTGGTCCCTGTCCCATCCCGTTCCCTCCCGGGCTGCTGGAGCACGCATGGAGCAGCCCCCGGGCACAAGGGACCCTCTCCACCCCCCACCCATCCCTCTGTGCCGCGGGGCGCCACCCACCCCCCGCAAACCCGGCACACCCCGCAACGCCCCGCACCAAGGACACCCCTCGGGCACTCGGTGCTCCGCGGCACCCTCCGGGCTCTGCTCGGCAGCCCTGCGGCCCCGGGCACACCTGCGTCCTCCCCGGCATCCCTGCGTCCTCCCTGACATCCCTGCATCCTCCCCGGCATCCCTGCATCCTCCCCGGCATCCCTGCGGCACCGGGCCCTGCATCCCCCGAGCATCCCCGCATCCTCCCGGTACCAGTCCCCACCGCGGCGCCGGCATGCCCCGGGCCCGAGCATCCCCCGCTCCCCCGGCCCTTACCGGCAGGTGCGGGGCGGCCGCGGGCACGGCCGGCAGCGGGCACGGGCACGGGCACGGGCACGGGCACGGGCGCCGCCGCTCTTAAAGGGCCCGGCGCTCGCCGGTGCGGCAAGTGAGGAGGGATGAACGGGCGCCGCCGCTCGCCGCGCACTGCGGGCACCGCGCACGGCGGGGAGCACCGGCACAGCGCGGAGCCGCCGCTCGCCCCGACCCGGCGGCACCGGCGCGAGAGGCGGCGCTGGGGCGGCTCCGCGGGGCCCGGTGCGCGCCCGGTGTCCGTTCCCAGTGCCCGTTCGGGCTCGGTGTGTGCCCGGTGCCCGCCCCCGCCCAGCGATGCTCGGTGTGTTGTCTGTGCCTGGAGCCCGGTGTGTGTCCCGTGCCCCGGGGCCCGTGCTCGGTGTGGGCCCGGTGTGTGCCCAGGGTCCCGTGCCCCGGTGTATGCCCGGTGTATGCCCGGTGTGTGCCCGGTGCGTGCCCGGTGTGTTCCTGGTGTGCGCCCCGGGTCCCGTGCCCGGTGTGTTCCCGGTGTGTGTCCCGTGCACTGTGTCCCGTGTCCCATGTTTCATGTCCCATACTTGGTGCCCAGTGTGTGCCCGGTGCCCAGCGTGTGTCCCACGTCCCATGTCCCATATCCCATATCCCATATCCCATATCCCATATCCCATATCCCATATCCCATATCCCATATCCCATATCCCATATTCCATATCCCATATCCCATATCCCATGTCCCAATCCCGTATCCCATATCCCATATTCCATATCCCATATCCCATATCCCATATCCCATATCCCATATCCCATATCCCATATCCCAATCCCATATCCCATATCCCATATCCCATATCCCAATCCCAATCCCATATCCCATATCCCATATCCCATATCCCAATCCCAATCCCATATCCCATATCCCATATCCCAATCCCATATCCCATATCCCATATCCCATATCCCATATCCCAATCCCATATCCCAATCCCATATCCCATATCCCATATCCCATATCCCATATCCCATATCCCATATCCCATATCCCATATCCCAATCCCATATCCCGTTTCCAGCACTGCGCCCCCTGGCGGCGCACTGAGTGCGCGCTCTCCCCCCGCCGCGCTCCTTGGTCTCGCCCGTCGCTCCCCCCGCGCCCCGGCCATGGTCCGTTCCCCCGGCTCCCGGGCATGCGCGCTCCCGCCGCGCCGCGCGCACGCGCAGAGCCGGGCACCGGGAGCGGGGCCGGGAGCGGGAGCGGGGCCGGGCGGACGCGGCGTGAGGGAGAGCCCCGGGCCGGGCCGGGGGGTCACTCGCGGGCAGAGACAGACCCCGCAGGCTTTAGGGAGTCCCCCGAGCGCGGACGCGGCGCGGCGGCCCCGGGAGCGGCGGCGCCATGAACGCGGCGCAGGGCACGGTGGGCAGCGACCCGGTCATCCTGGCCACGGCCGGCTACGACCACACGGTGCGGTTCTGGCAGGCGCACAGCGGCATCTGCACCCGCACGGTGCAGCACCAGGACTCCGTATCCTTCCGTGCCCGCCGCCGCGGCCGCTCGGGGCCGGCCCCGCCATCGGGCCCCGCGTCGGGCCCGCTGGTGCTCCGTTCCGACCTTAACGGCGCCCGCAGCAGGTGAACGCGCTGGAGATCACGCCGGACCGGAGCATGATCGCGGCCGCGGGTGAGCGCTCCTGCCCCGCCGGGCACCGGGCCGGATGCTCTGCAGCTGCCCGGTGCTCGGCCGCTGCCGGTGCTGAGCCGCTGCCGGTGCTGAGCCGCTGCCCGGTGCTGAGCCGGTGCTGAGCCTCTGCCCGGTGCTGTGAGCCTCTGCCTGGTGCTGAGCCGGTGCCCGGTGCTGAGCCGGTGCCCGGTGCTGAGTCTCTGCCCGGTTCCGAGCCGGTGCTGAGCCTCTACCCGGTGCTGAGCCGGTGCTGAGCCGGTGCCCGGTTCTGAGCCAGTGCTGAGCCTCTGCCCGGTGCTGAGCCGGTGCTGAGCCTTTGTCCGGTGCTGAGCCGGTGCTGAGCCTCTGCCCGGTGCTGAGCCGGTGCCCGGTGCCCGCAGGGTACCAGCACATCCGCATGTACGACCTCAACTCCAACAACCCCAACCCCGTCATCAACTACGACGGCGTGAGCAAGAACATCACCTCGGTGGGGTTCCACGAGGACGGGCGCTGGATGTACACGGGCGGGGAGGACTGCATGGCCCGCATCTGGGACCTCAGGTGGGCACCGGGGCTTGCCCGGGCTGCGGGGCCGAGCTCACGGCCCTGAGCACCCCTCCCTCTGTCACAGCTTCCGTGACCCCTGAGCACCCTCCCTCTGTCACTGTCACAGTGCCATGACCCCTGAGCACCCTCCCTCACTGTCACAGTGCCATGACCCCTGAGCACCCCTCCCTCTGTCACTGTCACAGTGCCATGACCCCTGAGCACCCCTCCCTCTGTCACTGTCACAGTGCCATGACCCCTGAGCACCCTCCCTCACTGTCACAGCTCCTATAACCCCTGAGCACCCCTCCCTCACTGTCACAGCTCCTATAACCCCTGAGCACCCTCCCTCACTGTCACAGGTCCCGGAACCTGCAGTGCCAGCGCATTTTCCAGGTGAACGCTCCCATCAACTGTGTCTGCCTGCACCCCAACCAGGTGAGGAAGCTGTCTCCTCTGGGGTTCCCGGCTCAGAATCCTGAGGAGCAGCTTGATGCCCATCCCGTTGCACCCCCTGCCATGGCAGGGACACCTTCCACTGTCCCAGGCTGCTCCAAGCCCCATCCAGCCTGGCCTGGGACCCTGCCAGGGATGCAGGGGCACCCTGGGCACCCTGCTCCTGCGGCTCCTCTCTGAGATGTGTCCCAGCAGAAGATGGGTTACCACAGGAACGGCCCGGGAGCTTCACCTGATGTGTTTGTGCTGAAGACCTGGTGGCTGTTGCAGAGGGACAGCACAGGGGCTGCACAGCTCATCCCCTGGGAGCAAACCCGCCCTTGGAGGATCCCTGGGGATGGTGTGGGAGCAAAGCTGGCAGAGTGGGGCAGCTGGGAGGCTTGAGGGTGACAGCACTGCCAAGGAGAAGCATCCTGGGGCCTTTGGCTGTGCTTCCCTTCAGGTGGGGTTTGCCGAAGTTCCCCGGTGGGTTCAGCAGCTGATGCTGAGCAGAGGGAGAGTGGGGGCACTTGAAGAGACTGAAGGGAGCAGGAGCAGGAAATCAGTAGGGATCGATCAGTGCTAATGGCTGGGCTGGGCTGGGCTGGCAGGGCTGTGGTTTTGCCTGCAGACAGGGCCGTGCAAACCTCTGTAAAGTCCTGAGTTATGGAAGTGTTCCCTTGCATTGCATTTGGCAAAGGTTTAATTTTGCAAATCAGGAGTTTCAGGCTACGTTTGAGATCAGTGATTTGGACCAGACTGTCCAAATCAGGTAGAGTATCCACTGTCTGGTGGTGTCAGTGCTGTGAGAGTGTGTTATGCTAAATGAATATTGCTGAACACAGTCTTAGATGTGAAACAATCCCTGACCACGGTGCTGTTGGGGTGCAGGGTGGGGTTTGTGGGCAGAAGGTGGTTGATTAGACCAAAGGTGGCAGCATTTGTTCGGGCAGTTCCCTCTGCAGAGGTGCTGATCCAGTTATCCAGGGATTCCTCACGGCCTGAGTAAAGCCGTGAAAACTTTGGGCTCAGCGTTTCCGCCTGCTGAGAGGGGGCTGAGGAGCCCAGAGGAGACTTTTGTGCAGCCACATAAATGCATTGAGTGGTGTTTGTCTGCTCAGAAGCAGCCTCAGCTCCCAGGGACAGGATGAGCTGTGCCTGATGACCTGATCTCCTCTAGGGAGTCTGTAGGATTGTGGACAGCGCAGGGCTGTCGATAACGGCCTGGCTGGAGGGGAGACGTGCCAGCATTGTCTTCTGCTCTGAGCACGGGATCGGAGCCAGGATTCCTGCCCTTGGCTCTTGTCCTTCCCCGAGAATGGGAGAGAGACAGAAAAACCCACTTCAGGTTGTGTATTTCTGGTATCTGCACCCTTGAGTGCCTCAGTTGTTCAGTGGCCAAGCTGTCCTTAATGCCGCCTCTCAGACGTGCTGAAAACCACTTGGCTGCTGTGGGTGTCGTTTGGAGCCGTGGCTGTGCCACAGCCCTGGAACCGGGACAGCTCTGTTTGCTCTGGGCTTTGGAAAATCAGCAAACCCTTCTGGGGAGGCAAACTGCGGAGGGATAGAATGTAGGAAAGTGAAGGTAGTGCAGGAGGGAATCTCACCCCTGAGGAGTTGCAGCTGTACCAGTTATGAAAGATTAGGAGCAGGCCTGACTTGAACAGGCCACGGCTGTAACCTGTGAGAAGAAGAGTGCTATAAGAGAGGGGGTTGGCTGGGTAAGAGGGGACAGAAGAGCTGGAGTTTGTTGGCTGTGCTGTGAAGAAGGAGTCAGTGCTGTGAGGAGCTGCCCATGAGAAATCACCAAATAGGTGTGGAACTTTTGCAGTAAGATAACAGCAGGAAACAGCCTTTTGCAGGGTGTCAGGGGAGTCAGAAGCCAGCTGGGTAGTGGGACAGCCCTGAGCTGGGGCAGAGGAGGCAGGACAGGACTGTTTACCCCATGCAGAGCTGCAGGGGCACGGGGTGGGCACAGCTCCGGGCTGCTGCTCACAGTGCCCGCAGAGCCATGGCCGTGTGCCCTGCAGGCAGAGCTGATCGTGGGTGACCAGAGCGGCGCCATCCACATCTGGGACCTGAAGACTGACCACAACGAGCAGCTGATCCCCGAGCCCGAGGTGTCGGTGAACTCGGTGCACATCGACCCTGACGCCAGTTACATGGCAGCCGTGAACAGCTCGGTGAGCTCTGCCGGGCCCTGCTGGGCTGGCAGCTCGGGTGGGCACCCCCCGGCCTGGGCACGGCCCGGGCACGCCTCCCGCTGCGTCTCTGCTGCAGGGAAACTGCTACGTGTGGAACCTGACGGGCGGCATCGGCGAGGAGGTGACGCAGCTGATCCCCAAGACCAAGATCCCGGCGCACAACCGCTACGCCCTGCAGTGCAAGTTCAGCCCCGACTCCACGTGAGTGTGGAGCCCTCAGCTCCCTCCCAGGGCGGGCAGGGGCCAGCCGTGCCTCCAGCCGTGCCTCCAGCCACGCTGCATGTCCCCAGGGAGGAGCGGGACAGGAGGCAGGGGATGTGGCACCGCGGGGTTGCTGTCAGGGGTGTCCCGCTGGTGCTCCCTGAGCTCAGCCAGGTTTGCAGCCATGGGCTGTTCTCCAGTGGGTTCCAGCTGCTGCAGTGTGAGCTCCTTCAGGGAGTCTGTTCAGCTGGGATCTGCTCGGTCAGACAGTGCAGGTGTAAGGAGGTTTGATAGCAGTGGGGACTCCAGGTGGACCCTGGCCCTGGCCCTGGCCCAGGTCTGTGTAACCAGAGGCCCACAGGGGGACAGTGACTGATGAGATTGCCCTCAGATGTCTCCTCCTTGCAGGCTCTTGGCCACCTGTTCTGCAGATCAGACGTGCAAGATCTGGAGGACCTCAAACTTCTCTCTGATGACAGAGCTGAGCATTAAGAGCAACAACCCGGGGGAGACGTCGCGGGGCTGGATGTGGGACTGCGCCTTCTCCGGGGACTCCCAGTACATTGTCACAGGTGAGGCTCCACCCGGGCTGTGCCAGGCCTGCAGCAGCCAGGTTACCTGCTGGGACATGGCCGGGGCCTGGGGCACAGGGGCTGTGAGGTGGGAGCAGCCAGTTGTGCTGACGGGAGCGTTTTGTGCTGCTGCAGTGGGGCAGCTGTTGGAACTGGAGAGGAGATCTCCAGCTGTGCTGTTCATGGCACTGCTCACAGCCTGTTTGTCCCTGGAGCACACCTGTGGTCATTTCCACACTCACTGCTCTCCAAAAGAACTAAACCCCACAGACAATTACACTGAGCTGCTCTGCCTTGCTGCTCATCACCAGCCCTGAGGATGGCTGGATGAAGCAAGAGCACAGTACTTCTTAGAATAATAGTGAAAAAAGAAACTTAAAAGGTGATATACACCCCACTCTTCTTTTCACTCTGTGTTCCAGCCTCCTCTGATAACCTGGCCAGGCTGTGGTGTGTGGAGACAGGGGAGATCAAGAGGGAATACAGTGGCCACCAGAAAGCCGTGGTCTGCCTGGCCTTCAATGACAGCGTCCTGGGATAACGTGTGGCAAGGACAGCACCTCTGCTTGTTTCCCCTTGCCTTGCCAGACCCTCTCCAGAGCCCGGGCCACGCTCTGTACCCATCCCCTCCCACGTGGAGAGGGCTGGGGCTCTGACAGGGACAGCTGCAGCTGCCTGGGCTGGGACCAGGCTTCAGCCCTAGGCAGGACATCGCTGAAACGTGTGGCCCTGAGGGAGGGAATGGGAGAGGGAGGCACGGTCCCACTGCAGGGACACGGGTACAGTTCAGCACAGGAATCCCTGGGGCATCGGCTGCTGACAGCTCTGGTTGTTCTTGTACCCCAGAGTGGGAAAAAAATAAACGTCAGCCTTTGCCGGTGATGGGAGAGGCTGAGCACAGAGGAGAAGCAGCTCTTGTCATGGTTTGCAATCCCTTTATTCAAAGTGTTTCACAGAGTGCCTTGGAGAGCTGCTCTCCTACAGCCACCACCCCCCGATGTAACAACAACCACCTTGTGTTGAACAGAGCCCCAGAACTCCAGCTGCTTCCCGGGATCCCTCTGGGCCTGGGGCTGCTAATTCCTAGGGATGAGGCTCTGGAGCAGAGCTGCAGTGTCTGTGCTGGCCGTGCTGAGCAGAGGCCTCCTGCTTCTCTAAACTCTCCTGGTGCTGCTTCTCTAAACTCTCCTGGTGCTGCTTCTCTAAACTCTCTGACCTGCAGCAGGGTCAGCAGGGAGCTCTGGGGCTGTTGCAGGTGTTCCCCGTGGCAGTCAGAGGCTGCTCAGGAATCAGTTCCAGGGTGAGGGCAGAGGGTGGCCGTGGCTGCAGCACTTACTCGGGCAGGTAGTAGAAGCAGATGGAGACACAGATGTTGCTGGGGAAGCAGATGTCAATGCACAGGTAGATGAGGCGCTGCCTCCCCGGGCCTGCCAAGGAGCAAGGACAGCAGTGAGAGCAGTGCTTTGCTCCTACAGCTGCCAGGTCCCTGGGGAGCTGAGCAAGGGGAAAGCCTCAAGAAATGTCCTTTCTTATTCAAGCTGGAGTTGGATGGAGCAGGCTGACAGCTCAGCAGGCTGCTTTGGCTGAGGATGAAGGTGACAGGGATTATCAGCATGTCTCAGGTGCCAGCTCTCTGTGCTGTGCTGCTGGGGCAGCTCTGAGCCCATCCCAGTGCCACAGCTCAGGACAGGGGGGTGGGTATGAGCCAGCACTCAGGGGTGGTGACCAGTGGTCTGATTTTGCACTGGAGGTCACCTGTCCCTGTCCTGGGGTGCATCAGCTGCTGTGCAGCAGAACCTGATCCTCTTAGGGCTGCTAGAAAAGCTGCTGCTTGCCCTGCCAAGGGCAGTGCCCTACTTACCGTGGCCTCTGCGCACCCAGAAGATGGGTGTGTGCTCACACAGGCTCTGCACAGCCTCCCCCAGGCCCCTGGGCTCCAGCTGCTCCCTGGGCACAATGCCCAAAAACTCCTGGTAGAACTTGGTCTGGTTGTTGGGCTGCAGCACCTGCTCAGCCTGAAAGAAACATCCCCGTTGGTTCCTCCCAAGGCACTTTGTCCCCCAGGCCCCCCAGCCCTGCTCTGGCTCCCAGGGCCCCCAGGAGTGGCCTGTGCCCCAGCAGGTTTCTCCCAGGGCCCCCAGGAGTGGCCTGTGCCCCAGCAGGTTTCTCCCAGGGCCCCCAGGAGTGGCCTGTGCCCCAGCAGGTTTCTCCCAGCTCCCAGGGTGAGGCTGCCAGCTCTCGTTTCCTCTCCGTGGGCTGCTCAGCACCACCAGGTTTTACTTCCACTTAGGAGCCTCATGGCCGGGCAGGTGCTTTCCTCTCCCTGCATCCCTTTTGGGAGCCTGTGTACCTGCACTTCTCTGGGAGTAAGGTGAGGCCCGAGGAGCCCCAGGAGCCACTGGGGAAATGGATAGCAGATGGCAGGGGCACAAAACCATCGAGCTTTCTGTCTTCAGGAAATGGCATCTGCCCCTGCCCAGGCATGCACTGGCACTTAGTTCTGAGGTCCTTGTACATTATTGCCTCCAGCTTCCTTCCCTGGCAGTTGGTAACAAACCCCCTTTGTTTTTCCCCCCCCCGGATTTTTGAGCAGGTAACAGAATCCAGTGGGAGTGGGTCCTGCAGGAGCCCTGCTGTCCCCCTCCATGGGACACGTCCCCCTGCCCCAGGCTGCTTCCACAGGAATCAGGGCGTGGATAAACCCCGGAGCTGCTGCTCACAGCTGGCTGAGAGCCCAGCCTGGGGGCACAGCTCTGCTCCTGTGGGAATGAACCCCCCAGAACAGGGGCTGCCCCCGGCTGGGAGAGCCCTGCCCTGGCTCCTCGGGGCTGGAGAGTCACCCCTGCAAATCCACACAGGGGAGAACACTCCGTGACCCTGTGCAAAGCTCAATCCACCCCCCAGCTGTCCCGGGAATGCTGCAGCAGCTGCTCACGCTGTGCTCAGAGGTGTTGAGAGCCATCTGCAGGTCCCAGGGCTCCATCCTCCTCAGGTAGCAGGCTCGCTGCTCCCGCGGCTTGTAGCACACGTAGCCCTGTGGACAGATGTGTCCCTTGGAGCGGGCAGCACACGCCCACCCCTGTCCCAGGAAAGCCCTGCGGTGGCCGTTCTCCTTCCCCAGCTCTGAGTTCGTGACTAAGGGTGCAGAGGAAGGCAGCAAACGGCAGCTGAGGAGGCAGACGTGCCCCAGCACTCACGTTCCTGCTGTCGTACAGCACCACGGCGCTCAGGTTGCTCTGCGAGGTGATGTAGTAGGTGACAGTCCTCCTGGCCTTGTCCACCACGGCTGTCTGGTTCCTCAGCGGGTCCTGCTGGCCCTGGAGCGTCACTCGGAGGAGCTGGGAGCCAGCCTGGGCACGAGGAGCGGGAGGGCAGCGCCCAGCAGCAGCGGCTCCCTGCCTCTGCAGCATCTCCCACCGACACCCCCAGCCAGCCCTGGGCTGGCCCCTGCCCCGGCTGATCCAGCAGGGCAGAGCAGCAGGCTCCGACCCACGGGAAGGATGATCCATGACTCCACCCTCACCCCCAGTGCCCCTCGTGCCAAAGGCAGCAGGTGCAGAGGAAAGGGACAGGGGACCCCGGCCCTGCCAGCACCTGCCCGCGCCTTCCTGCATTGTCCAGGACTGATCCAGCCAGAGCTCAGCCCAGAGCTCAGCCCACCCAGCCCTCCTGGGAGCTGCTTCCCGCACAGCTCAGGGCTGCAGGCTGCCTGCCCAGATCAGGATCCCTTACCTGGGCAGAGCTGGGGGAGAAGCTGAGAACGACACTGACACCAACAACTGCAAAAAACAACAAGGCAACGGACAAGATGATCCAGAAGGTCCTGGAGGGAGCTGGGAAGTGGGCTGTGGCCCTCCTGTCCTGGGAGCCAGGCAAAAGAAGGAGGAACAGGAGTTAAAATTGACCCTTCTGCCAATTCTTCCTCATTAAAGAAGTTTCCAGCTCACGACACAAAGCCTGGTGCAGGCTGGTTGGAGTGCAGAGCTGCCAAACCATTGCAGCACCTGGAATAATCCAGCGCTGGAATTCCAGATGCAGCATCCTGGCAGCCAGCACTGCCACAGCCAGGAAGGCTGCAAAGCCCCGGGGCAGGGCTGGAGAGCAGCTTGCCAGACACAGGGAACAACAAATTAAATTATTGTGGTTTACAGCAGCAATCCCCCGCGGGACAGTCAGCACTGGAATCAGAATCTGCGTGGAGTGATCCTGCTTCTGTCCCCCTCCCTGTGCTGGGCTGTGCTGGATTTTCTTGCTAAATTGTTCTCCGTGAGACCAAGGAAAAGAGCTTGGCAGCACTGTGACATTTCTATTGGCTCTATTAATTTACTTTAATTCTTCTATTGAAGCAATTAAATTTAACTTCATGGCACATAACGGGATTTTTACAAAGCAGAAAATGTGCTTTCCATAATCTCAAACTTAGCCCACATTTAAAAAATAACCTGTTTCTCAATCCTCTGAAGGACAGAGAAATTCAACCCATGCCCAGGATTCCATGTGCTCCAGCTGCACGAGGACAGGCTCATCCAGCCTTGGGACTGGATGGATCTTTATTGGGAACAGGGAACTTCCAGATTATTCCCTGAGAAAAGCAGTGAGTTAAAACTGCACTTATGTGAAATCCTATCAATTCCAGCAGAGCAGAGCCCCTGCCCTGCAGTAACTGGCAGATTTTCAATAACCCCTGGAATTCCCTCTGCTGGGAAAGGTGCAGATAAAGAACTCCAGCAGCTCCCAGCCCTCAGCAGGGCACAGCTCACCCCGCTCCCGAGCAGCCTGGCCGTGGCTCCTCTGCCCTGGAACCCGACCCGTTCACCCCAGGTAAGCCCAGGCACCTCCGAGGCACCTCAACCCGAGTGACAGCAGCTCCTGGCAGGAGGGATCCACAGAACCCTGCCAGGATCCGTGCGAGTGGCAGCAGCCCTGCCCCTTCCGAGGGGGATCAGGCAAGCACAGAGCAGCAGGGGCAGGGAACGCTCGCTGCAGGAACAGGGAATGCTCGCTGCAGGAACAGGGAATGCTCGCTGATGGAACTGCTCACCAGGGAATGCTCCTGATGGGGGAATGCTCAGGAACAAGCAGGAACAGATGGCAGCAGGGGACAGGGAATGCTTGCTGATGCTCGCTGAGGGAATGCTCACTGATGGGGGAATGCTCACTCAGGAATACTGATGGAACAGGGAACTGATGCATGCTCGCTGGGAACAGGGAATGCTCGCTGGAACACTGATGAATGGGACAGGGAATGCTCGCTGAGGGAACTGGGAATGCTCAGGAATACTCACTGCAGGGACAAGGAATGCTCGCTGATGGGGCAGGGAATGCTCACTGATGGAACTGGGAATGCTCACTGATGGAACAGGGAATATTCACTGCAGGGACAGGGAATGCTCACTGATGGAACAGGGAATGCTCAGGAATACTCACTGCAGGACAGGAAATACTCACTGCAGGGACAGGGAATGCTCACTGATGGAACAGGGATATTCACTGCAGGACAGGGAATACTCACTGCAGGGGCAGCACGGCTGGCACCGTCCTCTCCTTCCATCCTCCACTTCAGGCGAGGACCTGGCTGCTGCCACTCTGCCTCCCGCCCAGGCTGGGCATGATCCCGGCTCCAGGCACGCCCGGGGAACCTGAATGTGCGTCCGTGGGCCATAAATACCTGTCCCCATAAATAGCTGTCCAAAGGGCCCCGCGGGAGGGGAAACCTGAGGCCGGAGCGGGAGCTGAGCGCTGCTGTCAGTGCCCGGCGCGGCTCTTCCTGCCCAGCCCCGGGAGCCACAATCGGGGCCTTTGTGTGCCCCGGGGCTGGCACGGCCCAGCACGGGCCCAGGTGAGGCTCTTTGAGAGATCAGATGGCCAGAGGACAGTGGCAGCCTGCCCTTGTGGCAGCGTGATTTCAACGCGTGCTGCCGGAGCTCCGTGGGCCGGAGCCAGGCGCTGATCCTGCTGTGCCTGGGCTGCACAGACACACGGACACACCTGTGCCACCCTCGGAGGAAAAGGGAAAAGGGCTGCGCCACAAAGTCACTGCCACAGCCTGCGCTGCTGTCACGCTGTCACCCGTGCCCTGAGAAGCCCCCTGTGGGAGCAGAGTTCCCCGAGCACCCAGATCCTGAGCAGTCCAGGAGCCCCCAAAACGTTCCAGACCTGCCAGCCAGACATAACCTAGGTGTGGAGGCAAGGAAAAGCCAAGAATTCCTGCACGGGATGCCTAGCCAGGGAAAATGCAGGTTTTGGACATTCTCCCACCACGCACAGCCCAGGGCTGAACACTCTGGCTGACAGGAGCCCACAAGAAAGGAGAAGGACTTTGGCCAAGGGCATGGGCAGGGCAAAAGAAATGCCAGGGAGATTAGGTGTTGGAACGAAACTCTTCCCTGGGAGGGTGGGCAGGCCCTGGCACAGGTGCCCAGAGCAGCTGGGGCTGCCCCTGGATCCCTGGCAGTGCCCCAGGCCAGGCTGGGCAGGGCTGGGAGCAGCCTGGGACAGTGGAAGGTGTCCCTGCCATGGCAGGGGTGGCACTGGATGGGCTTTGGGGTCCTTTCCCAAACCATCCCTGACTCCCAGGATTCCCAAAGCACAGCTGCAGCACAGCTCAGGAGACCAGACCACACGGTGAGACAGCGCTGGGGAGAGCAGGTTTGAGAGTTTAATGGAAGTTCAAGTAGAGGATTAAGAACTGTTTGGAAGTCAGAACAGAGATTTGAAGCACGATTGACACCGCCACCAGCACATTCCAGCACCCCGGAGCCCCGGCAACGGCTCCCTCGCCAGCGAGAGCCCTCTGCAGGAACAGAGCTGCCTGAGGGATGCTGGACTCTCTGCTGGCCTTTTCCTGACACAAAAAGCACCAGAAACAGAGACCGAATCCAAACCCACACGGTTACATCAGACAGGACCTGCAGTGAGGCCATAACGTCCATCTCCAGTTACCCACATCAGGGGTAAGCTCTGCCTCGGGGACTTTGCAGAAGAGATCATCCACACTTCTTCCACAGCTCCCCCTTACAAACAAACAGCCTGGCAGAGGTTCAGCAGTGCTCTGGGAACACCCTGACCCTCTGCACTGCAGGGTTATTGCTGGACAAAGAAGGTGACAAGTTACCAGGCAGGAAACGGCATCAGCACTGCCCAAGCTCCTCAGCTGGACAGGAAGGAAAAACGGTGCCTAGATGGAACTGTAGAGACTGGAATCTATGCAAGAAAAGCGTGTTATTTGCATATATAATTTTCAATTAATTCTGTAATGCAAAAGCTTTCACCGTGGGATTCGGGCAGCACAAAAACCACCCTGTGGTGAGCCCCTCGTTGCCCAATCCCACCTGGAGATCAAACAGAATCATCCCTGAGCAAGCCAGCACTCCTCACCACCCACCGTGCCCGGCGCCCGCCGGCACACGCGGAAGATCTGAACCTCAGGGATGGGAAGGAAGCACGAGCTACTGTCACACACAGCCAGACCCACAGGGCTCCCTGGGGACAGCTGGGCACTGCATCCATCCACGGACTGAGCGGGAACTGGGATTGTGCAGCTGAAGCCAAGGCGAGTGGCTCGCTGACGCTGAGGGGAGCGCAGAGCATCGATCCAGGGATTCTGGGAAGCAGCTGGGGAGTGAGGGACAGTCCTGTGTGGCTACAGACTCTCTGCATTACCAAATGCAACCGTTCAGGAGAATTCAATCAGTGAAATGCATTTCTCTCATCCTCCCTCCTGGGAAACAAGATATATTATCATAGACTCTATTTATAATTTAAATATATTCTGCTCTAGCTTTATGCTCAGGGAGTGCCAGTGTGTACACGTGCTTTACACACTCTCGACCTTGGACAGACACGGTCTGCAATTGTGTGGGATCATCCCAACCTGCATCACAAGTGCAATGTGCAGTGGTCAAACGAGGGAGATGGATTTGTGTGACCTGATTTGGGGCTGTGCCCCCCGAGAGGGCCCCAGCTGGGAAAAAGAGTCACCCCAAGGGCAAACACCAGCTCCACAAGTGCTTCCAACCACAGCCAGAGTTACTGCACGTCCCAAGAGTCGTTTCCCTGAACAGCCCGGGCCGAGCCATGGACGTGATCCCGACGCTCAGATCAAGCAGCTCCACTCCCCAGCCCAGCCCAGCCCAGCCCAGAGGAGCTGTGCCAGGGAGCACCACCAGCACTGGATCGATGCATTACAACCACAGCCAGCCCCAAGCCCCAGCCCCGTAATGCCCCCTTTGTTCAAAGTGCATTTCAGACTGAGATGTAAACAGAATCATACCGAGAGGACAGAGAGGAGACAAGCTAAGGGTTCTAACCCCGGGGGGTACCTAGCGCGAGCGTTACTGCCGCGGGCTGCTGCCCGGGGCTGCCCCCGGGCCCGTTACTCCCCCAGGGCCGGCAGCAGGTCGGCGATGCTGTCCACGTAGTAGTCGGGGACCAGGCCGAGCCGGGCGGCGCAGCCGCTCTCCTGGTGCTCCCGCACCTCGTCCAGCGCCGTCACGCCGGTCAGGGTGAGCAGCGTGGTGAGGCCGCAGCTGTTGCCCATCAGGATGTCCGTGTCCAGCCGGTCCCCCACCATGATGGTGCGCGCGGGGTCCACCTGGAACTCCTCGGCCACGCAGTCGAACATGAAGCGGTTGGGCTTGCCCACGATGAACGCCTCGCGCTGCGCCGCCGTCTCCACGGCCTTCACCAGGCAGCCCGTCCCTGTGGGAATGGAAAGAGGGATTAGGGACAGAAGGAATCCCCACGGCCTTCCCCAGGCAGCCTGTCCCTACAGGAACAGGCAGAGGGATTAGGGACAGAGGGCACCTCCACGGCCTTCACCAGGCAGCCCGTCCCTGTGGGAACGGCAGAGGGATTAGGGACAGAAGGAATCCCCATGGCCTTCACCAGGCAGCCCGTCCCTGTGGGAATGGGAAGAGGGATTAGGGACAGAAGGAATCCCCACGGCCTTCCCCAGGCAGCCTGTCCCTACAGGAAGAGGCAGAGGGATTAGGGACAGAGGGCATCTCCACGGCCTTCACCAGGCAGCCTGTCCCTGTGGGAATGGGAAGAGGGATTAGGGACAGAAGGATGTCCATAGCTTTCCGCAGGCATCCTGTTCCCTACAGGAACAGGATTAGGGACAGAAGGCTCTCAGCACCCACACGAGCCAGGACAAACCCGCTCAGGACACTGGAAATGGACGCCTCAGCTTTACAGGCAGAGGTTCGGGTGGGTCCCAGGAGAGATGGTGCCTAAAGCCTGCCAGGAGGTGGGAATTCCATCCCGCAGCGTCAAAAGGGAACTGCTATTCGCAAGTAAAGGCTCAATCAGGATTCTCTCTCTCTCAGGGGTGCTGTGGAGAAAAGGCTCAGGGACGCCCAGGCTGCCTCAAAGAATCCCAGGATAGCTGGGGTGGGAAGGGACCTCTGGAGATCATCCCGTCCAACCCCCCTACCAGGCAGGGCCACCCGGATTAGGTGACACGGGAGTGTGCCAGGGCGAGTCTGGAATGTCTCCAGAGACAGAGACTCCACGACCTCCGGAGCAGCAGCTCCAGGGCTCTGCCACTCCCCGGGGGAAAAGGTTCTTCCCGAGGCTCAGGCGGAACTTGCGTGTTATCAACCCAACACCGAGGCGCGACGAGCCGCAGAGCGACCACGGAGACCCCCGCCCCATCATGCCCGGGACCCCCCTCCCCACCCCGCCGCCCCGCGCACCGGGGATGCCGGCGCCGCCCTCGAGCGGCAGCCGGTGGTCGCGGTTGGTGCCGACCAGGAGGCACTCGGGGCCGCCGCGCAGCAGGTAGCGCAGCGCCTGGCACAGCTTGGCGTAGCTGAAGTGCTCGTCGAAGCCCACGAGCACGGCGCGCACGGCGGGCTCCAGCGGCGCCTGCAGCCAGTCAGCGGGCGCGGGCCCGGGCAGGGCGGCGGGCCCGGGCCCGAGGTGCGGGATGCCCACGGCCTCCAGCTCGGCGGCCAGCGCGGCGCTGCCCAGCACGTAGGCGGCGGCGCCGGGCGGCAGCGCCTGCCGCAGGTAGCGGGCGGCGCAGAAGGCCGAGCTGAAGACGTGCCGGGGCTCGGCGGGCGGGAAGCCGAGGCGCCGCAGCTTCTCGGTGTAGGCCGCGCGCGTCCGCCCGCTGTTGTTGGTCACGTAGCACAGCCGCTTGCCCGCCGCCGCCAGCCGCCCCAGCGCCGCCGCCGCGCCGCTCACGGCCGCCTCGCCCCGCCACAGGACGCCGTCGCAGTCGAAGAGCAGCGTGTCGGCCTCGGCGAGCAAGGCCCGCGCCGCCTCGCCCTCCAGCCGCCGGCAGCGCCGCGGGCCGCCCGCCGCCATCGCGTCCGCCATGGCCGCCCCGCCGCGCCCGCGCGCCCCATTGGCCGCGCTCCGCACGGACCGCGTCCCCATTGGCCGCACCGCCCCCCGCGCCCGCCGCCCGCGCCTCCCCATTGGCCGCGCTCCGCACGGACAGCGTTCCCATTGGGCGCCGCTGCCGGCCGCCACGCCCCTCCGCCGGGAGCCGGCGCCCGGTGTCCCCCCCCGCGCCCTCCCGCACGTCGCCGCCGATGGCGCCCGGCGCGCTGCACTCTCATTGGCTGCCCGGCGCGAGAGCCCGCCCCCCGCGCGCTGCTATTGGCCGGGGCGCCCCGGCGCTCGTTCGGTAACGCGTTAGGCAACTCCGCCGTAACTCGCCGGGAACTGCCCGGGCTCCGCTCCGCCGGGGCTCGGGGCCCGGCGGCTACCGTGGGGAGCGGAGTGACCGCGCTCCGACACCGCCCGCCGGCTGCCGGAACCCCCGCGCGGCGGGCGCGTTCCCCGCCGAGCCCCGTCCCGTTGTTATGACGACACGGCCGTAAAGCCGCCATCTTGCGGCGCGTTGCGACACGGGGGCCGCGATGGCAACGGGCGCGGGGCCGGCGGCGCTTACGGCAGAGGCGGCCGGGCCGGGCCGGGGCGCGGCGCCCGCGGCCTCCGCGTCCCCCGCGCCCCTCGCGCCCCCCGCCGCCCTCATCGGCCTCCCGCCGCCCTTCGGCGAGCAAGGTACCGCCCTCACGGGGCCCCGGCCGGCGCCGCCAGGCCTGGCGGCGGCGCGGCCCGGTGGGTGACGGGGCCGGGCCGGTGCTGCCCGCGGGGCGGGAGGTCTCCGTGTCCCTGGGCCGGCATCGCCGCGCTCCCCTCCAGCGTCCGCCGGGCGGAGCGGCGGGGCCGGGTGCGTGCCGGCGGCGGGAGAGGCCGGGGCGCCGCTCGGGCCCGGGCCGGTGCCGTGCCGGGAGCGGGGGTGCCCCGAGCGCCCGGTGCCCCGAGCCCGGCCCGGCCCCGCTGACGGCCGGCGCTCTCCCCGCAGACGAGGATGACGTGCACCGGTGCGGGCGCTGCCAGTCGGAGTTCAGCTCGCTGCAGGAGTTCGTGCAGCACAAGCTGCAGAAGCGCTGCCAGCGCCCTCCCGACGCGCTCGCCGGGCTGCTCGGCCAGGAAGGACAAAAGGTGACAGCGGCTCCTCCAGCCGCGGCTGGAAATAATTAGGATGCAACGGTCGGTTGGGTTGGAGGGGAGGGAGCAGCGTGCTCAGACGAGCAGGACCCGCCTGCTGAAAGGTGCTCTGTGCCAGCAGGTGGTTCCTGCTGTCGAGGAGTCCATCACTGTTGCTCACATTGTTGTTGAAGCATCTTCCATAGCAGAGGACATCAGCAACGCCTCGGCCATCGTAGGTGAGCTCTGGGGTGCCTCGGCATCCCCGGGGGGGTCTGGTTCCTGTTCCCTCATCTGTGGCCTCTTCTGGTGGCTTTGGGTCGTGGTTGGGTGGGTGACACCGCTGTGTCACTGGGGTTTGGGGCTGTTCCCACAGAGCTCTGGGAGGCAGCCCTGGGCCAGCTCTGCAGTCCTCCCCCATCAGGGCCATGGAATATTCATGGGATGGGTTGGGTTGGGAGGGACCTCAAAGCCCATCCAGTGCCACCCTGCCATGGCAGGGACACCTCCCACTGTCCCAGGCTGGCCTTGGACACTGCAGGGATCAGCCACGGCTTCTCTGGGCGTCTGTGCCAGGGCCTGCCCCCCCCCCACAGGGAACAAATCCTTTGCAATATCTATTTTAAACCTATCCTCCTTCAGCTTAATTAATACAACTAATTAATACGAATCAGATGTTAAGCTGTGTTCCAGAAGCGCCCGTTTTATGCTGCCATAATGAGAAGGCTGCAAAGGCTCGAGTGGCAGGTTTAAAGTGTCTTTTCTCCTTCTTCCTGCGCGGCGTGCTGAGGCAGTGTGTCGTGTATGGTTTGCTGTCCTGTAGAGAAGCCAACCGTGTCCCCACCTCTTCCCAGGCAGCGGGCACATCAAGGAGGTCATTGTAGCAGGAGACCACGTGTTTGAGAACCCCAACGGCCACGTGGATGGGGAGGTCAGTGAGGAGCAGGGCAGCCCCGAGGAGCAGGAGCAGGACGTTTCCAGCGAGCTGATCAAGGTCAAGCTGCAGGTGAACAAGGAGGGGCGATACGTGTGTGAGCTGTGCCAGAAGACTTTTAAAACTGTGAGTATCCCCTGTGCTGCTGTGGGTTAGGGAGCCTTTCAGGCTGGCTGTGATCCAAGAGATGCTCAGCAGCAGCGTGCTTTGCTGCCCGCCACGCTTCCCAGAGGGAAGTTCTGCCTTCACAAGGAGCCTCCTTCTTTACTGCTAAAATGCAAAATCTTTTCAACTGTTTGGAACGTCTCTTAAAGGAAGTTCTTTCCCTAGGCCAGCATCCTCAAAGCTCACATGATCACTCACAGCAGCAGGAAGGACTATGAGTGTAAACTCTGTGGGACTTCCTTCAGGACAAAGGGGTCTCTGATCCGACACCATCGGCGGCACACGGGTGAGAGTTCTCCCAGATGAGAGCTCCTTGTTACTGGAGCTGTCTGTGGCTGTCCCTTTGCCTCCCAGTGGAATTCCTTGCTGCTTCCCATGTTTTGCTGAGCTGAGGCTGTTGAGCTGCCCGGCGTTTGGGGTGCTGGGAGGCAGAGGAAGGTTCTGGGACTGGCACAGTCACGTGCTGTAGAAAGCTGAACGTGTTCTTCAGCCTGTCACGCAGAGCTGATCCTGGCAGTGCTGGCTTTAACGTGGCTGTTTTGATTCTTGTCGTTTCCAGATGAAAGACCTTACAAATGCAAGAAATGTGGGAAAAGCTTCCGGGAATCGGGAGCTTTGACTCGGCACCTTAAATCTCTGACACCTTGCACTGAAAAAATCCGCTTCAACGTGACCAAAGAGATAGTTGTCAACAAAGATGATCTGCCGTCAGGTCAGTGATGCTGCCAGCACCTGCCTCCTGTCTGACAAAGCCAAACCCTCGCAGCACTTGGAATAGAAATTCCTTCTGGCACAGGTGCCCAGAGCAGCCGGGGCTGCCCCTGGATCCCTGGCAGGGCCCAAGGCCAGGCTGGACAGGGCTGGGAGCAGCCTGAGGTGGTGGAAGGTGTCCCTGCCATGGCAGGGGGTGGCTCTGGATGGCCTGTAAGATCCCTTCCAACCCAAACCATTCCATGATTCTCATTTATGATAAGAAGTTTTCCCATGGTTTTGAGATGATATTTTTTATACCAGGAAAAAGTAATTTACAGAGCAAAGCTATTACCTCAAAGCCAGGTGCAAACTCAAGAATGTTTGAGAATCTGGTGCAAAGGTGGTGTTAGCAGGCACCTTGTGCTCCAAGGCAGGTTTTTAGGGGCACAGGGGGTTGCTGAGGGGTGCATTTCCCCACGGGGTTCATCCCTTGCAGGACCCTGCAGCTCCAGCACAGACACAGTGTCCTCCCTAGCGAGCGAATCCATCGAGGCCTCCCCTGTCATCCACCTCGTGACAGATGCAAAAGGCAACGTGCTCCATGAGGTCCATGTGCAGATGCAGGAGCTTCCCGTGGTGGATGCAAAGCCCCTGGAGCCAGATGTGAGTGCTGTTTGTCTCAAACACCCTCTGTGTGTTTTACACAAAGAACATTTCACCTCAGGGCAGAGCTGGCTGGGGTACTGACAGTAAACCTGAGTGTGGAATGAAGGGCTTCCTTTGGTTGGTTTCCTTCTGGGCGTGTCCTCCCTCAGGTCATCAGTACAGATCCACCTCATCCTCCTCCTCAGCCCGAGGCTGTTCTTTCAGCCCCGTAACACAGCACTGGGCACTGCACACAGAGTGGCCCTCGCAGCAGTGTTGCTGTAAAACACTGTGGGGTTGCTGTTCCCAACTTTCTCTTTGTTCCTTCAGCAGCCACATGCCGAGGAGCTGCCCTGCGAGGGGGAAGTGAACAGTGAGAACCTGCTGAGGCAGGCCATGAGGAATTCAGGCATTGTCATCGAGAGAGTGGCTGTGGAGGAGGTGCAGAAGCCAGAGGAACCTGCGGCAGCTGCTCCAGAAGAGCTGGAAAGCAAAGGAGTGGAAGTGGAAGAGGAGCCGTGTGGGGAGCAGTGTGCTAAACTGGAAGGAGCAGAGTCTGTATGTTTGTAGTCCATCAACAGATCAATTTTTTAACCTTCCTTGTCTGTATGTGGTTGTGGGCAGCACTGCTGTCCTCACGGATCTCTGCCGTGCCTGTGGCTTTGTGTCAGGTTTTAGAGTTACATTGTGCAGGTGTGGTCTAAGGGAAATGTTCCTTCACACATGCTGTCTCTTTTCACAACAGAGATCTCTTTCCTGTGCAAGGTGGAGTGTTTAACTGGGAATTTGGGTAGCAATCCTAACTGGATGCACCAGTACAGAAAGAGAAAAGCAGTTTTCCCATTTTCTCTCCAGCAGACGCCTGCAGAGAGAACCAACGGGTACAAACGTTACATTTGCTCTCACTGCAATGAAGCCTTCAATGAAGCTGCTGCCCTGGAAACTCACAGCAAGAGTCACACAGGTAAAGTGCTGCTGGGGCTGCTGTGTGACCCCAGCTGGGTACAGCTCCTCTGGTGAGGAGAGGCTGCGGGAGCTGGGCCTGGCCAGTCTGGAGAAGGGGAGGCTGAGAGGGGATCCCATCAATCCATACAAATCAGGGGTGTCAGAGGATGGTGCCAGGCTCTGTTCAGTGACAGGATGAGGAGCAGCGCCCAGAAACTAAAACACAGCAACTTCCATGTTGACATGAGGAAAACCTCTTTGCAATGAGGGTGGCAGAGCCCTGGACACATTCCTGTGTCACCTGCTCCAGGTGACCCTGCCTGGGCAGGGGGTTGGACTGGATGATCACCAGAGGGCCCTTCCCACCCCAGCTGTTTTGGGGTTCTGTGAAAGCCCACACACCTGATTGACAACACAATTGCTCCCCTTCTCCAGGTTGCTTTTTGTAACAATTCAGTTACACCTGTACCATATCCTTGTGCTGCAGGTTGCCCTGGATCAACCACGCATTTTTCTCTCTGTCCCTGTAGAGTATAAACCTTTCAAGTGTGAGGAGTGTGGCAAGGAGTTCACCAAGGGCTACCTGCTGAAGAAGCACCAGGAGGTGCACGTGAACGAGCGGCGGTTCCGCTGCGGGGAGTGTGGCAAGCTCTACAAGACCATTGCCCACGTCAAGGGCCACCGGCGCGTGCACTCGGACGAGCGGCCCTACGCCTGCCCCAAGTGCGGCAAGCGCTACAAGACAAAGGTGGGCCCCTCTCCAGACCTCCTCACTGGCCTCCCCAGAGCCCGCCTTCGGCAGAGGGCACGAGGCTTTGCTCCTCAAAGGGCTCGCCTGGCTGTTACAGCCCATCCCATGTGGCTGCTCCATCCTTGCAAGTGTCAAGGCTAGGCTGGACAGGCCTTGGAGCAATCTGGGATAGTGGAAGGTGTCCCTGCCCATTACAGCAGGGTGGAACAAGATGTTCCTTATGGTTCTTTCTAACCTAAACCATTCAGTGATTCTGTGAGCTGAAACTCCAGAAAGACGTCTTGGTTTAGTGGGTGAAAGGACAGCCTTTGTAAAACCATCACATTTCTGAAGAAACTGTTCCTTCAAGTGTGGAACAAATATGTGATAACAGTGTCCTGGCTCTGGCCGGGACGAGGTTAATTTTTGCAGTAGCCAGGAGGGGGCATGGCCAGAACATTCTGGTACAGGGGTAAGGGGTTTCTTCTGTCTATTACCAGGGCAGGTGGGTTGCTCACCTCTTTCTTGTACCTCTATCATCAGTAGTATTTTTTTATCTTATTTCTTTTTCTGGTAAATTGTTCTTATCTCAATCTATGATCTTCACCCTCTGTGCCTCCAATTCTCCTCTCCAGCCCACTGCGAGGGGAGGGGGAGAGGGAGAGGGGGAGCAAGTGAGTGCCTCATGGTTTGGAGAGTCATGGTGTGAGCACTGGCTGGGGAAGCACCATTCCTAAACCACCGCCCGGGAAAACCACCCTCGTGTCCTATGAAAGACGTTGAGTTCCACCCTGGGAGCAAAACCCCGCGTGCGCCAGCTGGCCGTGTCCTTTCTGAGCCTTGCCTTGTCCCCCTGTGCCTGCAGAACGCCCAGCAGGTGCATTTCCGTACCCACCTGGAGGACAAGCCCTACGTGTGCCAGTTCTGCAGCCGGGGGTTCCGGGAGAAGGGCTCCCTGGTGCGCCACATCCGCCACCACACCGGCGAGAAGCCCTTCAAGTGCTACAAGTGCGGGCGCGGCTTCGCCGAGCACGGCACCCTCAACAGGCACCTCAAAACCAAAGGTGAGCGGGGCCGCCCCCCTGGGCTGCCTGGGAATGCTGCTGAGGGTGGATCTCGGCCGCTGACACAACCAGGGGACGCGGCCTCAAGCTGGATATTGGGAAAATGCTTTTTACGGGAAGGGGGATAAAGTTCTGGAATGGCTGCACGGGGAGGTGGTGGAGTCACCATCCCTGGGTGTGTTTAACAAAGCCTGGATGTGGCACTCAGTGCCAGGGTTGAGTTGAGGTTAGGGCTGGGTTGGACTCGAGGATCTTTAAGGTCTCTTCCAGCCTGGTCATTCTGTGAATTTTGTGGATCTAGTGACCCACATGGAAGTGGGCGTGTTCTGGGAAGGAAATGTCTGGGTAAAGTTCTCACCAATAATCTGGTTTGGTGGGATTAGTTGCACTGGGCTTTAGCTCCTAAGCAGGAATTTCCAGACTTCTTCAGGTAGTGCTGACGGTGTTGTTCCAAAGGAATAATACAAGTTTAGTGGAGGAAAAAACGGACTTTTGTAGGAGATACTGAGATGTATCAGCAGAAAAGATCAATGATTTAAAATACACCCAAATTCTTCCTGTATGTTCTTCACACACGGCTTGGAAACCCTGAGTGGTTTTACCACCTGAATTTACCCATGTGGTGCTGGAATTGCTCTGGAGAGCTGCTCTGCTCCTGGTGTCACATGGCCTCTCCTGGGCTGTTCCTTGGCTTGTCCTGGTGGGCCAGGAGCCCCTCAAGTGGCACTGGTCACTCATCCATCACCAGCACCCCTGGCTGGTGCTGCACAGCACCAGCTGTGGACCATTTTTGGTCCCAAAAATGATGTTTTCCTGGAATTCCGTGCAGGTGGCTGCCTCCTTGCTATGAAGGAGGTGGAGGAAGTGATCGTGTCGGAGGAGAGTCAGTCTGCTGACAACTTGGCAGCCACGGTGCTTTCGGAAGACCCGCACACGGTTCTGGTGGAGTTTTCCTCGGTGGTGGCAGACACCCAGGAGTACATCATCGAGGTGAGAGGGGGCAGCCAGCCTGCTCACTGGGAGCTTAGCACAGCCTTTGGTCAGGAAAAACTCTGCACTTGTTCACGTTCCTGCTCCAGGCTTTTGGCAGAAGGTGGAACAGGCTCTGCCCTGCCGGCCTGCCCCAGCAGCCAGTGGGATTAGCCTTGTTTGGAAGGAAAGCACTTGGAGCTTCCCCAGCCTCCCACAGCGCTGTGTGTGCCGGGAGGCTGAGCCTGAGAACTTCTGACCACACCAGCTTTTAGGTCCTCACAAGCTTGCTTCAGCTTTCCCTCCTATTTTCTCCCATTCCTATGTATCTTACTTGGTCCCAGATGATCTCTGTTGTTCCCAACAGGGGCTGCCAAAAGCAATGAATTCTGCGTCTCGCTTTTTCCCCTGTGTCACACAGAGCCAGTTCTCATCCCAGCAGGGTAACGCAGCTCAGTTACTGAGTGCTGCTGTAGTTCCTCTCCAGTAGGAGAAGTCTGCTGCGTGGCCACATCCTGCTGAGGGAGGACGTCCTCCTTCAGTTATTTGTGAACATTGTGCATTCATTTTAAGTAGTTCCTGATAATGGGATTGGGAGGGAATGTCAGGGAGTTGTCTCTGGAGTAGCTGCTGCCTGTGAGTGGAACAGAAAGACTCCTGTAGAAGAGCTTAGTGAATTTTATCTTGGTGATAAAATTCTTTTTATAAGAACCTGAAAAGAGAATAATCTTATTTTGTCTTCCAGACTTCTACTGAAGACATGGAGACCAGTGAAGCTACTGAAATAATAGAGGGAACAAGACACGAGGTAAAGCAGTCCTTTGGTGACAGGAGGGAACGTGACCGTGATATTTTCTGAAAAATCCCTTTGCCAGGATTTTTTCTCCTGAGAAGCTGAGAAGCCTCAGAGGAAAAGAAAGACAATGATTATCTGCTGCTGTGAAATGCACCAGGTACATCTTGGATTGGTCCATGCTGGTTGTTTCCTATTAATGACCAATCAAGGATGCAGCTGGCTCAGACCCTCTGAGAGTCACAGCCTTTGTCATTCATTCCTTTCTACTCCTGTCCAGCCTTCTGCTGAATCCTTTCTCTCTGTTCTTTCAGTATAGTTCTAATATAGCATTTTTAATATAATATATCATAATATCATAAATCAGCCTTCTGATAAATGGAGTCAAGATTATAAATCGTTCCCTTGTCTCGGGGTTGCCTGCAATCCCACGAGGGGTGGCACGCTGCAGATCCTGCTCCAGGGGTGAGCAGCTGGAGCAGCCTGGAGTGCAGAGCTGCTGTGGCACTGCCCCCTGCTCGGCAGGCCCCTCTGCAGGGACAGCTGCTCTCAGCTCTGCAGGAAATGCAGCCCCTGTCCTGTGGCATGGCCGGGCACGCAGGACGAGGGAAGAGACGAGAGTTCTTGGCTCCATGTTTCAGAAGGCTGGTTTATTATGTTATGATATATATTACATTAAAAATGCTAAACTAAAACTGTACCAAAAGAACAGAGAGAAAAGATTCATCAGAAAGCGAAACAAAAATAGAAAGAAATCAATAACAAAGTCTTGTGACTAACTAGAGAGTCTGAACAGCTGGATCCTTGGTTGGTTGTTAATTAGAAACAACCACATGAGACCAATCACAGCTCCAGCTGTTGCACTCCACAGCAGCAGATAATCATTGTTCACATTTCGTCCCTGAGGCCTCTCAGCTTTCCGAGAAAACAAAAATCCCGACAAAAAGAATTTCATACAATACGTCTGTAACGCTGTCCCCTGGCAGGTGGACAGCCACATCATGAAGGTGGTGCAGCAGATCGTCAACCAGGCCAACTCGGGCCACCAGATCATCGTGCAGAACGTCACCGTGGCCGAGGGCGCCGCGGCCGCCGACGCCGCCGACACCATCACCATCGCCACGCCCGAGAGCCTCACCGAGCAGGTGGCCATGACCCTGGCCTCGGCCATCGGCGACGGCGCCGTGCTGGCCACCGAGGGCGGCCTGGCCGCGCAGGAGGCCACCGTCACCATGGTGGCGTCCGAGGACATCGAGATCATGGAGCACGCGGGCGAGTTCGTGATCGCCGCCGCGCAGGAGGGCGAGGTGGAGGTGCAGACCGTGATCGTGTGAGCGACGGGCAGCTGCACACCCGGGCACTGGGGCTGCTCACACAGCCCGGCACGGGGCTTCAGGGGACAGGGCAGGCCCAAGGGGACAGGGCAGGTCTGAAACGGGACAGGGCAGGTCTGAAACGGGACAGGAGAGGTCTGAAACGGGACAGGACAGGTCTAAAATGAAACAGGACAGGTCTGAAACGGGCTAGGACAGGTCTAAAATGGGACAGGACAGGGCAGGCCCAAGGTGTTCTCAGTCTCAAACCAATAGCAGGAGTTAAACCCTTGGCCTGGTCACCCTGAGGAGGCTGACAGGTCACAAGTGGCACTCAGTATTCTGTACAGCAGCCTGGAATTAAGGGAGATCCTTTGGGAGTCAGCCCTCTCTGCCCGCCACTGCGACAGCGGTGGTTTGGTTTTTAAAAGGATTCACAAGTGTAGCAAGTATGTGGGGTCTCACGAGGGATTATTTAAATATATGCATTTAAAACAAGTTGAGAAAACCAAACCTAAGGAGTTGTGGTGTGTGTTGAGCACCACTGAAACACTCTCATGCCTTTAACCTCACTCCTTCAGGCCTCCCAAGGCACGGTACTGCAGTATTTCTCTTTTCTTTGGTATCCTGGACAAGTAGCCTTATGTACTGGTCTATGAATGCATCATTGTACCCTGCAATGCCAGCCAGGCTGCTCTGAGAGCCAGCCTGGGGGCTGGAAAGCCATATTGTATAGGAATTTGGTTTTTTTAAACCATATATGGATTTTTAATTGCATATTGTACAGATCTGGCATGTAAATAAATACATTTTTAAAAATAAAATTATTTAAAGTTTTTACTACATTTTTTTTTCCAATTTCTCTTCTATTATACTCAAACAGAAGAATTTCTGGAAGGAGAGGTGAACAGGGACACTTTAATCTTCTTCCTGAAGTTAGTGCTCCAAAGCTGCAGTAGGACTTGGTTTCTGCAGGTGAGATCCTGCCAGAAATCATTCTTTCAGCTCAAAATGTAGTCATTGTTAACAGTCATGGGTTAATTGTTTCCAAAAGAAAGATACAAAAAGCTGCTGCTTCCTCGGAACCCACAGGAGCTCTGAGTTAGCCCTTCCCAGAGAGAAAGATCCACTTGGGGAAGGGAGCAAATCCCTGAATTCAGGGGCCAGCACTGAGCTGGCCCTGAGTCTCACAGAGGGAGGGAGCTCAGATGGTGCTCCCTGGGGCAGCAGTGTGTGAATCCTGCAGTAATCTTGTTCCAAAATCTGCAGTAATCTTGTTCCAAAATCTGCAGTAATCTTGTTCCAAAATCTGCCTGGAGCAGCCAAGCCCGCTGCTGAACTGAAGTCCTCTTAGAAAACATTTCAAAATGCCCAGAGAAACAATAATACCTTCATGTTCTCTTCTTCCTTTCCGACACGGTAGGAGGGTTGAAGATTTCCTTTAAATTCCTCCAGATCCCTTTAGAATAAATGTTTCTGTGGACGAGGGGTCGGCCCTGAGGCTGCGAGGGGAGATGGGGGGAGCCCCCAAGCCTTCGGGCCTTGCACCATTCGTTGGTGGTCTGGTTGGTGAGGGCCAAGTACAGGCTGAAGGAGCAGTATCCCCCCAGCACGAGCGTGAGCAGGATGACAAAGCCCAGCATGAAGACAATCCTAGGGAAAGTCAAGAACAGGTGCTGCAGAGAAAGAGGAAAGTTAGAATGTGGGGGGTTGAGGCCCACGGGCACTGCACAGCCCCGGCAGGAATGCACATCCGTGTGAGGTGGAACTATCTGCATCCCAGGGGCCAAGTCCTGCTCCAACAGCTGCCCCAGGGTAGCTCAGGGACTCCCAGCTGTTCCCTAAACTTTACTACATCAGCTAGTCTGGAATGGAGATTCCTTCTCTGTGGACCAGATCTGCCGAGTACAGACCCTGGAGATGGGAATCTGTAGGGTGGGAAGTGCTGTGAGAAAAACCCCCATTTCCAAAGCGTTCAGCAGCGGCATTTTCTAAATCTGGTTATATGTATAAAACAGCTAAAACCCTGCAGCCTGCCCCAAAACCCTGCAGCCCATCCCAAAACCCTGCAGCCTCTCCCATAACCCTGCAGCCCATCCCAAAACCCTGCAGCCCGTCCCAAAACCCTGCAGCCCATCCCAAAACCCTGCAGCCCATCCCAAAACCCTGCAGCCTCTCCCATAACCCTGCAGCCTGTCCCAAAACCCTGCAGCCTGTCCCAAAACCCTGCAGCCCATCCCAAAACCCTGCAGCCCATCCCAAAACCCTACAGTCTGTCCCAAAACCCTGCAGCCCATCCCAAAACCCTGCAGCCCATCCCAAAACCCTGCGGCCCATCCCAAAACCCTGCAATCTGTCCCAAAACCTTACAGTCTGTCCCAAAACCCTGCAGCCCATCCCAAAACCCTGCAGCCCATCCCATAACCCTGCAGCCTTTCCCATAACCCTGCAGCCCATCCCATAACCCTGCAGCCCGTCCCCATGCTGGGGGAACAGGACATGGCTCCTGAGAGCATTGCACAGCACTGACCTGAACGAGCAGGGGGATCCCCACGGGGCGCTCCTGTCCCTGGGCGTCCAGGTAGGTGCCGTGCATGCTGTTGGAGAGCAGCAGCACCTGGAGGAGGAAGGCAGCAGTGACAGCAGCCACGGCGCCGGCGGTGGCCGTCAGGGACAGCAGGTACAGCAGGAACACGCCGGCGTTGCGGGCCCCGATGCAGTTGTTCACCCACACGCAGTGGTGGTCGAAGCGGTGCACGCACGTCCTGCACACGCCTGCAGGAGGCAGGGGCAAAACCAGAGCCTCGGCACTTGGTTTTTAAGTAAGCAGTTTGATCTTTAGGTGTTTTTCAAGCTGAAAATGCGTGGGGGGTTGCGGTCGGGGTTTAGCTGGCAGCTTTTGAAGCAAATTAATTCAATTGTGTATCCTAAGAAAAACAATGTATTCCTTTGTATTCCTATTCCTTTGTATTCCATTTCCTCTTTTATTCACCAAGACTGCAGCTGCAAGACTTTGGTTTCTCTGACAGAACTGCCTGGCAAAGCAGCTGAAAGGCAGATTGCTCCCACCTTTATTTTAGATGATAAAAAGAGAGGTTCTCATCCCGGGCAGTGTTCCAGCTCAGGCTGGCAGGGCTTGGAGCACCCTGGGCTAGTGGAAGGTGTCCCTGCCCTGGTAGGTGTGACATGAGTTGGGCTTTAAAGGTCCCTCCCAGCCTGAACCATTACAGGATTCTGTGACTATGAAAGAGGAAATCCTGCTCTGAGGTCCTGGCAGGTGACAATTTCTGTTACCAGCTGACCCTGAATTATCCCTCAGAACTGGTAATTTCTGTGAGAAGAAACAGCACCCAAGCAGCTCCAGGGAGGGGCAAATGCAGCTGGGACCCCAGGAAAACAAACCCAGCCCTGCGAGCACTGAGCTGGCAACAGAACAGCTGTGGTGGGAACTGCAGCTCCTGGGGGAGAATTCCTTTGGGAAGCTCTTACTGCCGTGGTAAATGAGGAATTTCAGATCCTTACTGCAGTGCTTGGACCTGGCTGGTTTCTGCACGGCGCACGTGGGACACACGAGGCCTCTCTGAAACATCACCCCGTCGTAGGCATAGACCTTAGCCAGGCACGCAGCGTTGGATTTTGTCACCGTACCTGCCAAAGAGGCAAGAAAAAGAACTCAAAAATGGGATTTGCAGCATTTTTTTTCTGTTTTCAGGGCACGAGTGTGATCTTACCGGGGTTGGCCCGGGAGCAGAGCAGGAAGCAGCCCAGGTTGGCGGCCAGCAGCAGGTAGGGCAGGAGCAGCAGGGGCAGCTGGAACTGCAGCTCCCAGCAGTACACAAACACCTCCCAGGTGTACTCCCCAAACACTGCAGCCTGCAGGGCTACGTGCAGCACCACAAACAAACAGCTCCTGTGAAGGAGAGGGACAGTGTTTGACACTCAGCAGCCTGGCTAACGGGTCAAGTGCACTCAGAGGTGATCAAAGACTTGCCAAATGCAAGGAGACACCTCTTTTGGGTTTTCAGGCCAGCTTGGATTGCATATTAATAGTGTTTTCTCCATCCACTGGCTTCTCTTCCCGCATGCACTCCTTTCAATGTGTCAGCTAAATTCCCTGCTTTATTCACATGTGCCTTGGATTGTTTCCCCTGTCAGTACAAAGTCCTGTAATCGCTTGCTGCTGACAAAATGTGCCACAGCAACAGGCCACAAAGCATTCTGCCAGAAGACTTTTGCTACTCTGAAAGCAAAGAAAAAGCCCCCAAAATAATCCCAAAATCTCTGCAATAATATACAACCAGCTGGTAGGAAACAAGGGTGGCAGGAGCAGTGAGCAGCAGCTCCAGCGTTTGTGGAGGATCCCAGAGCCCCCAGCACCTCTGACAGTGCCACCTCTGTGTCCCAGGCTGTGTTAGAGCAGAGGATCAGCAGAACAGGCACAAAACCCCCCCAGCACTCACAGCACAGCTGCACTTTTACAGCCCTGAAGTCACTGGCACGGCGAGCTGCTGTCCCCAGAGAAAAGGTATTTAAATCCTTCCCGAGGCACCAGAGGTTACAGACACACAAAATCCACCTGAATCCAGCAGGCTGCGTGCAGCTTCCCCCCCAGCCACCTGCACGCCCAGGCTGCTGGACTGACACTAATGGGATTTGAGGGAGAGGATGGAGTCTGAGAGTCTGTCTGACTCCGCCTGCAGCTGCCAGAGAGGCTGTGCTAATCCCCGTGGGGTGCAGGATGCCACCAGTGTGACCGGCATCTGTTGCTGAGCCGCATGATCTTCGTTTGTCAGTATGTTCAAACATCTGGGGTGCCACCCTCTGAACAACGAGCAGGAAGGCAGGGACAACAGCGTGGCAGACCCCAAAGGGATCTGCAACCCCTGACAGGCATCCCCAGCGGAGACAGAATAGCTAGGAGAATACCAGGAGCTCCGATGGTGGCAGGGATCCCAACAGCAACCAGAAATCAGAGCGGAAAATAATGCCAGAGGCGTGGAAGGGCAATACCTCGTGTGGAAGAGCAATACCTCGTGTGGAAGAGCAATACCTCGTGTGGAAGAGCAATACCTCGTGTGGAAGAGCCTGTGCAGTGCCCGGTGCGTCACCCTCTGGAGCTGGCTGGGGACCACCTGTGACAACACCTGAGGAGACGGAGCTCTGTGTTACCTGGCCATCACTGCTGCCTGGGGCCAAGCTCAGAGTTAGGTACGAGTCCCTCATGCCTCAGCTCTGGAGCTGCACAGCCCCAGCACCGGGGAGGAGGCTCCTTTTCAGGAGCTTCTCCCCACAGAATCAAAGGCGGAAGAGACCTTCAGGGTCATGGAGTCCAGCCACAACACACACAATCACAGAAGGCTGGAGAAGCCCTTCAAGCTCCTCCAGCCCAACCTGTGCCAGATCCCCACCTTGTCCCAGCCCAGAGCCCTGAGTGCCACCCCCAGGGATGGGGACCCCAAACCTCCCTGGCAGCCCCATGCCTGAGCCCCTTTCCACGAAGAAGGAGGAGAGGCAGGAATGCTGCTGGGGTTTTCCGCATGGGACTGAGCTCCCACACTCCTGGGAGCCCCCCAGGCCCAGACAGACATATCTGGGTCAATGTGTGAAAGTTCTAAGGAGCTTAGGGTGGGTGCAGGGTGGGGCTGGGTTAAGCAGGGGATAGAATCAGCAATTCCCCAGCTGCAATATGCTCCATCAGCCCATCCGACAGAGCAAGGGGAGATAAGCAAAGGGATAAAGCTTGCGGCCTCCAGAAAAGAGAGGGGAAAAAACCCCACGAGCCAGCCAAACCCCAAAAATCCACTTAGCGCAGCTCCAGCCCCATGGCTCCGTGTCTGACTGCCCTTCCAAGCACAGCTGGGCTGAAGGAGGAGCTGCTCCTGCCCATGGAGGGGCTCCCTCGGGCTGGGATGTGCCTGAGGAACTGTCTGCTCCTGGCTGGCAGGTCTCTATAGCAACGCAGATAAATTGGAGGGGCTGCGCCTGGTTCTAGCTGACACGCAGGGAAAATATGCAGCGAGAGCTTCTCGCCTCACGCGTGAAAGACCAGGAGGCAAAAAGCATATGTGGAGCTGAGAAGATGCTAAATATTGTGGTGAGAGCTGCTGCGTCTCAGCTCGGCGGCTCGAGGGACGAGGGGCTGCAAAAAGAAGGTTTTTTTTCCCCAAGTGAGCCGTCAGAGGAAACACAACCCAGCAGAAGAGAACCTGCAGGAAACCTGGTGAACGTTTGGCCCGGGGTTTGGAGCTGATCTGATGAGCTCTCAACACCCCAGCGTTACACCCCAGAACAGCTCAGCATTCTCTGGGAGGCATGAGAGGAGCAGGAGGCTGATGTGACAGCGGCAGGAACAAAAAAGGTTTAATAAAGGCAAAATAACAAACTCAAACCGATCCAGGTGCCACAGGCTTGTGCTCCTGGTAAAGACACCTCACAAAAGCGATTTGGTTTCTTTGTTCTGTCCTTTTCTACTCAATGGCCCAGGCGGGACCTTTTGGCTCATGGCCAATTAGCTGTCCCCAAACTCGAGGTGAAGTCCCCAAGGTCCTATCAGTGATTTTCCTACCTGATCACCGGGAGAAAGCTCTGGGCTCTTTCCTTTTTGGGGGACAGAGGAAGGTTCTGTCCCTCTGTCCATAGTGGGCACATTCCCACAAACCTCAGCACTCTGCAGGTAAAGCCAGGTGCCCTCAGCTGCTCCCCCGTGGCCCCTCCAGGCCCTTCAGCACCCCTGCCCATCCTCTGGGTGCTCTCTAAGAGCTCCAGACCCTTCTGGAGCTGGGGTTTGCATTGGTCCTGACCTTGTAATCATTTATCTTCCACTGTGACCTTACAGTCAGCATTGCCTGCGTTTATATCCCAGGTAAAATATTGATTACAGTCACATGAATTTATTTCCCAGGCACAAGTATGGATTAGATTCCTGCAGACAGTGGCCTCATACCACAGCAGTAATTTAATTGCTGCTGTTTAAACACTTCATAGCAGCAGCTATTAAGATATGGAGGAAAAAATCAATTTCTCTGCACAGTGTGTCTCTAAACCAAAAGGAAATATAACACCAGTAATAAAAAAGTCTGTCTGAACTCCTGTGAACAGCATTAAACATAATTCTCAATTTAAGTGATAATTCTCTCATCCTTTACCTTCCAGAAATATTACAGAATGTTTTCCTTTTTCATTCAGACGCAGCCCAACAGACAGAAAAATGAACTGGTGCTTTCCCAATTCCCTGTTTTCACAATAAAATGCCAATTCTTAATCCTCTTTTAAAGCTCTTCATTCCTGCTTCTTTCTTAGTGAACAAGAGCCTGCAGCATCAGCACACACATTAAAGAGCTTTCCCTCAAATATCTGCCACCCCTTACAATTCCCTCCCTATTTTAATCCTCAAGCCTCCCCCACCTTTTTCCTCTCGATGACAGCAGCAACACCACAAACTGCAAATTCCTGGGGCCTGATTCTTGTGTAACTTTTCCAAGCTGTGCTGTGGTGTTAGTGAAGAGGGCACTTCTGGCGTGGTGAGAAGCTCCATCCTCGCCCCAGACAGGCACAGGCAGGGAGCTGGGAGACCCAAATGACTCCTACACCCTGCCTGGGCAGGATTTAACCATCCCAAAGTGTGTTTCTGCTTCCTACCTCACTTCCTTGAGAGCAGACATTAAAACAGGATGAAATATGTTATATTATCCCTCTGACCACACACACCAGCTTTTTTTTTTTTTTTTTTTTTTTGAGAACAAATATAGCAGCTGCACTAATTTTAGCACAACAAAGCAGGGCAGCTTGGCAGAAGGGGAGCTGATCATTCCCCTGGAAGAGCAGGGCTTTACCTGGCCGGCCTTGGTGACACTCCTGGCGAGGAAGCTCTCCCTGCTCCCCGAGCAGAGGCACAGCAGGGCAGCGACAGCCAGCAGGGAGCACAGGTACAGCAGGAACAGCGTCAGGAAATCCATCCCGAGCCCTGCAGTGGAGAGGAGCAGCTGTGGGACCCCTGGTGCCAGCCCTGCAGCAGGGTCTGGCATTCCCTGGGCCCAGGGATGGAGCAGCTGTGGGACCCCTGGGTGCCAGCCCTCCAGGACAGCCTGGCATTCCCTGAGCCCAGGGATGGAGCAGCCCCTCCAGCAGCAGCCAGCACTGAGGGCAGTGCTTTATGCATCTCTGCGAGGGCACAAACACAGAATCCCCAAATCCTTTAGGCTGGGAAAAAAAACCTCCCAGCCCATGGAGTCCCAGCTGTGCCCGATGCCCACCCTGTCCCCAGCCCAGAGCCCCGAGTGCCACCTCAAGGAATTCCTGGGACACCTGCAGGGATGGGCTCTCCAAACCTCCCTGAGCAGTGCCAAGGCCTGGCCATGGGGAAATTCCTGCTGTGCCCACCCTGAGCTGCCCTGGCCCAGCCTGGGGCCGTTCCCTCTGCTCCTGTCCCTGTTCCTGGAGCACAGCCCGACCCCCCGGCTGTCCCCTCCTGGCAGGAGCTGTGCAGAGCCAGAAATTCCCCCTGAGCCCCCTTTGCTCCAGGCTGAGCCCCTCCCCAGCTCCCTCAGGAACTCTGCAGCCCCTTCCCAGCTCCCTCGGGAACTCTGCAGCCCCTTCCCGGCGCCGTTCCCTTCCCTGGCCCCGCTGCAGCCCGGGGGCACCGGGGCCGTCCCGGAGCAGCCGCGGTCCGGCGGAAGCGGCGCCGCTCGGGGTTCGCGGCGCTTCCAGCGCCCTCCGGTGCCCCGGCGGGGAACGGGGCACGGCACGGCTCAGGAGCGACGGAACGGTGCGAACAGCGGCGGGATCAGCCCGTGAGCCGCGGCGTCGCGCAGTCCCGGGCGCATCGGCACCGTGCGAGGTGATGCGCTGCCTCCCTCCTCGCACAGCGCGGCCGCGCACCGCTCCCGTGCCATCCCTTAGCAATGCCAGACACTCCCGCAGGCTTGTGGCCTTCGGTGAAGTCCCTAAAGCAAATTCCCCGTGCTTTCCCAGGGCTGTGAGCGCGACATTCCCCGGTAACGCGGATCCCACGCTGTCCCAGGTGAGCGGGGCTCGCTCCCGCACCTGCCGGTCCCACCGGGGCCGGGCGAGCTGGGAGCAGCCGGGATGCAGCGCTCGGCCCGTCCCCCCGAGCTGCGTGACACCCGAAACCGCCGGGGCCGATTGGGTTACGGGCCTGCCTGGAACTTGCCAGAGAAGCTCCTCCGGTGGCAGCCGCGCCCCCGCTCCAAAGGCTCCCAAACCGCTGGCATGGTGCGCCCAGCTCCCGGGGCCGCTGTGCCGCTGGCTGGAGCTCCCACAGCGCAGGTAAGCCTCGCAGGGATGCTTCGGCCAAAGAGGAGATGAATCGTCTTGGTGGGAGGCAGCAGAGGAGCTTGAGTTTCAGGAAGAATCTCTTTTTTCCCTTGGCAAGCCCAGTGCACCACACGGGACATGAGAGGGAGAAAAGCAGCCAGAATATTCCCGGGGCACGGCTGGCCTGGAGTGCAGCACCAGGCACTTGGGTCCTGATGGGGGATGGAGAGGAAAAGCCATTTCCCCCCATCCTACTGAGACAGCAGAATTTCTGCAGGGGCAGAAATAGCTTGGCTTGGGTCACTGGATGTCACCTGGCCAGGCTGGCGGCACAGAAGGGGCTGGGGTGGGCACGAGGGGGTTTGTTTGTGGGGGACAGGCAGGGGCTGCGTGTGCCATGGGCCCTGGGCACAGCCAGGCCAGGAGCTGCAGCCAGGGCCAGCACACCGGGACTGGCAGGGGAGCTGCCCACTCCCGGTGCCCTCACGGGCTGTGCTCAAGGACAGGCAGCCAGCAGCCAGCTGGACACAGGCTGGGGCTCAGAGGGATGGAGCTCATTCAGTCCAAGCGCTGCGAAAATCACTTAGAGAGCCTCATCTGGTCAAAGCCTGGCAGAAGGTCTTAATGGAAGCCACATCCATTCACTCGAGATCCCAGAGGTCAGCTCTTTCAGGGATTAAAATTCGCTGTCAGTGTTTAAAGTGCTCAAGTCAGTTAAAAATGGAGAGAAAAGAAGCAATGACCTCACTGGCTGAACATCAACAACAACAAAAGGGAATTAATTGCAGTTTTGACTGTTTGGGCAGGGAGTGGTAACAGAGATGCCCGAGTTTGTAGGAGCTGTGTGTGTGCCAGTGTCAGCACAGGGGGACAGATGCCCCAAAGCCCCGGGAGTGCTGCTCAGAAGGAGATTCGTGCAGGAGAACCTGCCAGAAAGGAGCTGCAGAGAGCAGGAGGAGCAGGAGGAGGAGGAAGAAGCAGCGGGTTTCAATCCCCCGAAGCGGTGACATGACCACCGAGAGCCCGAGCAGGAGGAAAGCCCCGCAGCTCTCCTTGCCCAGGCCGTGCCCAGCCCCGTGCCAGCTGTGCCAGCTGTCCCGGGAGGTTTTCCCAGCCCATCCATCGCCGCCGGCAGCCCGGCCCGTGCCGGAGCCGGGGAGGGGCCGATCACGGCGTGGTCCAGGAGAGATGCAGGCGCCCCTCCCGCTGGTGCCGCAGCAGGACGGGTAATTCCCTAAACCCTCTTAGCGTGCTAAGCCCTGGCATCCCCCAGTGCCGAGGAAGCCGAGGAGAAAATCAGAAACAGCGGCTTAAGGGACAGCGGCTGCCAGCGCGGGGGGCTCTGTGGCCCAACGCTCGGCTGCTCCCCCCTGCCGGGACCCCGCGGAGCAGCCTGGCTGGGGACAGCTCTCCTGGTGAGCCCCCAAGCCCTCGGCCCCCAAATCGCTGCAGCAAACCGGGTGTGGGTTGTGGTCCCCAAAGCCCGGCGTGTCACTCAGCCGTGCCGGAGCTCGCCCGGGGTCCCCGGCGCTGTCCCGCCGCTCCGCACGGCGCTGTCGCTCCCCATTTGTCCTGCGGCTGAAGGATTTCCCTCCACGGGCGCTAATCTGTTTTCCCTCCTTCCAGCTCCTAATTCCCCCCAGATCCGCAGGCTCAGGTCAGCACCGGGCTCAGCCGGGACGAGCACGGCAATTAGTCTGCCCGCGCTGCTCTGTGCCGTGGAAATCGAGTTAATTAGGAGAGGGAAGGGCCAGAAAGACCTCAGTGCGTGTGTGGCGCCGAGCTGGAGCCGCTGGAAGGGCGCGGGGCTCCCGTCAGAAGGCCGGGAAGGGACAGCCACCCCCGGGCCGCTCTGTCCCGGTGCCACCCGCCCCGGACCGGCCCGCGGGCTGCAGCGAGCACGGGGAGCCGGGAGGATGCTCCCAGGAGCCCTGCGGGTGCACGGGAAGCGCTTCTGGGGGTGACGGAGGAGAGCCAGGAGAGCTCCGAGCCCTCGGTGGGACAAAGCTGCCGCCGCTGAGAGCCCCCGGCGTGCCCGCATGGCCGCGGACTTCTGTAAGTGCTGGAGCCGAGGGTGGAGGGGGCAGCTCCCGCTGGTCTGCCCGGCTCTCCCTGGAGCGCAGCCGGAGCAGCAGCGCCGGGACCGTCCCAGGGCTCACGGGGCTGCAGCTCTCAAACTCGGGCTCAGCAGCCCCGGGGATGGGGTTTGGTCACAGATGGGTTTCACCGCGCTGCTGCCAGGCTTGCCCCGAGCTTCGCCCGCAGCCCTTCCCCTCTGAGTCTCACAGGCTCTGTAAGATGATTTGCCCAGGTGAAAGTGCCTGGGTTTCATTTTTGTAAGTGCCGAATGTGTGCTCAGTGACACAGATGGAAGAAACACGGGGGTAAAAAGCTGAGATCAACCACAGAGGAAAACCCCGTGTGAATTATTTTCGTGTCAGAGGGCAGTGCAGGCACTCACACATCACAGAGCCACAGAAAGGGAGGCTGGAGGGGACCATGGCGAGGTCATCTGGACAGCACAGCTTGGAAAGGGCGCCCGAGTGCACTGTGCCCATCAGCTGGCCGGGTTCACCTCGGGCAAACGCGGCTCCTGCAGATGTTCAGGGCTGAGTGCCCGATGTCTCCTTGAGCATCCGTGGAGCCAGTCCAAACCCTCCACGTGAACCACGAACAATTCCTGCTGAAAACCCTCACCCTGCCATTTCGGGATGCTGCTGTCAGGACAGCTCATGACGGGACTGAGAGGGCACAGAGAAATGATCCTGTGCTGAGAGGCTCTGGCGAATTCTAATTTACAGTAATTTTCTAGTAGCAAACAGCTAAAATACTGAGTGTTGAGGAGGGCTGGATAAAATCAAGCTGTTTTAAGCCCTTGGATCATCTGTGCATTGATGTAACGAGCCAGAGTAATGAACTAATCGTTTTGATAGGCAAATAAATACAAGGAGATGCCAATGAGGCTCCTGGGGAAGGGGGCAGGTGGGACCAGGTGAGACCAGGGCTGTGCCAGGTCACATCTGAGTGCCACTGTGGCCCCAACCTCCCCAGCCAACGTGGCCTCCTCAGTGGCACCGCCAGCAGCCAAGGATATAGAAAAAGCTGTTATTTAAAGGAAATCTAGAGGAAATCCAGGCTCTTGGGGTGTTTCTTCCCGTGGTGAGGGGGACACAGCACATACTGTAACCCCCCCACCCGGCGGGCTCCGCACGGCATCTGCAGCAACGACCCCTAAGGATGGAAAAGCCACCCCAACTCCCGTTTTTCCTCCTTCTTTTCCAGTCGCAGCCATGCCGGCAACCAACCAGGGCTGGCCCGAGTCCTTCGGGTTCCGGATAAGCGGCTCCGGCCCGTGCTACATCCTGTGGGTGCAGGAGGGCAGCAGCGCGGCGCTGGCGGGGCTGCGCCCGGGGGACGAAGTGCTGGAGATCGAGGGCCAGCCCGTGTCCTCGCTGGGCTGCCGGGCGCTGCTGGGGCTGGCCCGGCGCTGCTCCAACGTGCCCCCGAGCATCGGCGTGGTGTCGCGGCTGCGGCACGCCAGCATCCCCCCCGGGCCGCGGGGACGCTTCGGCTTCGAGCTGGCGAGCGAGAGCCCCCCGCGCGTGGCCAGCGTGAGCCCCGGCTCGCCCGCCGCGGCCTGCGGGCTGCAGCCGGGCGATTTCCTGCTGCAGGTGGACGGGACGCCCGTGGCGCTGCCGGAGGAGGCGGCCGCGCTGGTGGGGTCGTGCCGCGGGCGGCCCCTGCGCCTGGCGCTGCTGCGGCCGCAGTGCGGGGACACTGCCGGGGACACCGCTGGGGACACTTCTGGGGACACTGCTGGGGACACCGCTGGGGACACTGCTGGGGACATTGCCAGCGACAGCGCTGGGGACACCGCCGGGGACCCCGGGCCCAGCGCCGGCTCCGCGCACCGGGACAGGAGGCAGAAGGCGCAGGAGTTCAGCAGGAAGGTGAGGCCGGGGTGTGGGGTAAGGGGTCAGGGCGCTGGGCACCCCCTCGGTTGGAGAATGCCACCTCCAGCCCTGGCACGCGGAGGGGGAACGCTCCCGGCTTGGTCACCGGGCTGGGGTGCAGATTTGGGGCGTGAGCACCTGAGAGAAGGGGCTGGTGACTGCCTGGGAGAACAGATGGGTGCTGCAAAGGGCTTGGGGAGCCCCTGGGGGTGTCCCCAAGCTCTTGTTCCCTTGCTCTACAAGAGCGTGGAGAGACCCACAGGGCAGATGCTGCTCTGCTCTGTGCCTGGATGTCCCCTCAAAGTCTGAGCCTGTCACCCTGCAGACATCTTAGTTCTTATTTTGTTGCAAAAGGGAAAACATCAGTGCGATTACATCTTCATTGTGCTCCCGAAAGCTTCCTAGTGGGTATATTACCACACATCTCGCCCTGTGCTAATTATAAATTTGATCACAGTTGTTTTTTTCAATCTTTCTAATTTCCATTTCAAAGTAGCCTTTTAAAATGCTGTTATGAAAATAACCAGGCTGGTAGGGCTTTTTTTTTGATCCCGAGTTAATAAAGGAACAAGACATCCATAAAGAGATTTGTGGGTATCAGGCGAATCCCCTCAGTCAGCTTCTCCATTAAAGATTCACCAACACCCTCTGAGGTTTGGATTCATGGGCGTGGGAACCAGATACCTGCTGATTACAGGAGATTAACGAGGAGGGGTGTTTGTTCCGGGCTGCCTCAGTCTCTGGAGTCACACTGAGCCGAGTAAAACATTCCTGGATGATCACAGGAGAGCAGAGCAAGGCTGCCGTGGTGGTGAGCACCCCATCAGCGCTCTGTCCCCTCCCTGCCCGGCCCCACAAAGCAGCAGGGACAGCCCCAGCAGCGTGGGCAGGAGCAGGAAGGCAGAGCCGCTGGAGCGCAGCTGAGCTGGCAGAAGGCTCTCCAGAGGGAATTCACAGCGCAGATGTTTGAAGTGGCTTCGGTTTCTCTGTGATGTAGGAAATACTGAACCCAGCGGGGTGTTCCACCCCCTGCTCTTCCCGGCACCCCGGCTCTGGTCGGTGCTGCTGGCGCTGTGAGCACCCGGGTGCTGCTGCCCGGGCTGCAAGGTCGCAGGGTGCTGGTGGTTTGTGTTTCACCCACCCTGCCCACGGGTCACCTTTTCCCAGCCTCCTCGGTCCGCTGGAGCCCCAGGTGAACGGCCTGGCCGGCAGACAGTGGTGTCCGTGTCAGTGGCACCGGGGCAGGGCTGTGCCAGTGCCCCGCATCCTGGGGGCATCACCAGGGAGCTGCTCACGGTCTCAGCTCCGGGGCGGTGTCTTCTCTCGTCCCCTGTGTGCTCAGGGACACGCCGGGGACCGCGTGAGGGCTGGCAGCACCCCCGTGGTGGTGGAGCCCCCATCCCTGGAGGTGTCCAAGGAGTGGCACTCAGGGCTCTGGGCTGGGGAGAAGGTGGGCATCAGGCACAGCTTGGACTCGAGGATCCGGGAGGTCTCTTCCAGCTGGAACGATTTGTGTTTCTGCGATTCCCACCCGCCAAGCCCTGCAATCCCAGCCCGGCCCAGGCAGAAATTCCGCAGCAGCCCTCTGGGATCCCTCCCGCCAGGAACAGCGCAGTCTGTGCTGGACCCGGGGCCCGTGCTCACGAGCCAGCCCAGGGGACCCTGCTGCTGTGGCTGCCCCAGATTTGGTAACCTTGAAGTGCTGCCTCTGCCAGGAGCCCCGCAGTGCCTGCACAGAGCCAGCGGCACCGGGGGGCTCTGCCGGGGTCCTGGTGCCCGTGCCACCCTCCTTGGGGAGCTGCCAAGTGGGACAACACCTGGAAAAAAGGCTCTTCCCCTTCCCCCGGCAGGCGACGCTGGTGGCTCCCTGGCAGTGCCAGCACAGGGGTGCACACGGAGCCCTGCGCGGTCCCCCAGTGCCCGGGGAAGGGTGAGGGGCTCCTCTCCCCTCCCTCAGCACAAAGCATCACCTCGCAGGAAATCCCAGCACGCACAGGCACCGAGAGGCGTCGCAGGGAGCCCCTGCATCCCGCTCGAGAGGTGCAGGGGAGGAACCAGCTCCCGCTGCCCAGGGACAGGGGCAGCCCCCGGTGTGGAGGAGGTGAATAAGCAGGGTGCCATGCAGGGTAATTGGCTCGATGGTAATTAGCCAATTACTCTGCCTGTCCTAGCTGGAGAGGATGGGCCGTGGCAGGGAGCTGGCAGCGCTGATTCCTGGGCTGGCACTCACATTCGTGTTCTGCCTCCCCATCCCCAGCAGCTTCCCGGGGCTAAGGGCAGGATGGAGCTGCCCAGAGAGATCGGGGGTGATGCGTGGAGCACAAAGCTCAAACAGCTCCAGGAGCCCATTGCAGCATCCTCTGCCAGGCAGACTCCAGCCCGATCCCATCCCAGCTGCGGAGTTTGGGGTCACGCCGCTGCTCTGGCGCAGCAGTGGCAGGGCCAGGTGTGGGAGCAGAGCGGGGCTGTGTGACGGGCTCACCTCCGCAGCGTCCCTCTGCTCCCTGCCTGGCTCCCAGGCGGGCTGGGCGGGGAGTGGGACACATTTCCCGTGTGGCGGTGCCCCTGCCATGGTTCCACGCCCTCCTGCTCAGTGCCCCTCTGCTCTGCTCCCTGTGCCACGCTGCAGGTGGATGCCATCCTGGGGGAGCAGCGGCAGCTGAAGGAGGAGCTGTTCTCCGTGCTGAAGCAGTACGCGGCCGAGAGGAGGGTGGAGTGCCTGGCCCGTGCCCTGAGCTCGCTGCTCACCCAGGAGTCCCACCAGCCCCTCATCGACAGCATCAGGTACCAGGGGCACCTCCACGCTGCCCTGGGGCCGCCAAACCGCGGCTTCCTGAGCCCGCTGCTGCTGCCGGGGAGCGGGGCTGGGCTGGGAGGGCTGGGAGGGTCCTGGGGGGAAGGGATTGGGAGGATCCTGCAGGGAATGGACTGGGAGGATCCTGCAGGAAGGGCTAGGAGGGTCCTGCAGGGAATGGACTGGGAGGATCCTGCAGGGAAGAGATTGAGAGGGTCTGCAGGGAAGAAACTCGGAGGATTCTGCAGGAAGTGTTAGGAGGATCCTGCAGGAAAGAAACTGTGACGATCCTGCAGGAAGGGACTGGGAGGATCCTGCAAGAAGGGTTAGGAGGATCCTGCAGGAAGGGTTAGGAGGATCCTGCAGGGAAGGGATTGAGAAGATCCTGCAGGGAATGGACTGGGAGGATCCTGCAGGGAAGGGATTGTGAGGATCCTGCAGGGAAGATGCCAGCCATCTTTCCAAGGGACAGCTGAGCCCAGCTTGGTGGAGTCTCAGCCCAGAACCCCGGTGCCCTCCTGCCCAGGGTGTGTGGGGGGCCTGCACCCAGTGCCTCTCCCTGCAGCAGGGGATGTGGCTCCCATTCTTGGCTGTGATGTGGAAGGGAGAGGGGATTAGCTGCAGAGCCACTGGAGATTCTCCAGAAGCCTGGCCAGAAAATAATCTGAGTTCTGCAGGGTGAGAACTGGTGCGGGCGAGGGCTTGGCCAGCGCTGCCAGCAGCTCTGGCAGTGGGGGGCTGGGGGGTCTCTGCGGGGGCCGTGGGCTGCCCGGGGTGCCAGGGAGTGGCCGCTCATCCCGGGGTGCCCTGGCAGTGCTCTGCTGGGGCTCGGGGTCCCCGGCACCTCTGGAGCCCTGGTGCCACGGCAGCCGATGTGGCGGCGAGGCCGGAGCTGGGGCTGGCCCAGGGACATGTGGTGGGATTACAGCCAGGCTGAGACCATGGCCATTAGGGAATCAGGTCTCCATCTGGCCTCGCTCCGGGCCCAGCTTTCCCGTCGCTGCTTTAATCAGAGGAATTGTAAGATATTACAGTTTCCATAACAACCTCCCCGCGCGGGGTCTCTGCTGTGACCCACGGCGGCAGGGTGGGGGTGGCTCGGGGCCCGGGCCACGCAGTGTCCCCCTGCTGTGCTGTGGCTGCTCTGGGTCCCCCCAGAGCCCTGCACACCCGGGGACAGCGGGCACAGAGCCCTGCAGGGCCAGGCTGCAGAGGGTGCCCGCAGTCACCTTGCCCGGGTGCCCGTGTCCAGCCTGTCCCGTCCCCACCGAGCATTCCGGAGGGAGCTGACTGCCAGCAGCTGGGGCTGGGGGAGGGATGGATGGCACCGAGCCAGGCCTGAACCATGGCCCCAAACTAATCACAAAATAAGCCCCCACCACTCACAGTTCAGGAGAATTCTTTCCCCCGGCAAGATCCGTGAAAATGCCTCAGATGCCTCGGATATCCCCTTTGCCATCATCCCCGGGGAATTATACAGGATTACTTCCCCTCACAGAGGGGATTTCAGTAAGTGTCCAAATCTTTTTCCGGACCCAAGCCCCTCTGTGGGGGGCACAGCAGGTTCCCCCAGGATGTCCCTGTGTCAGTGAGGAGAGCGTGGCTGGGCCCGGCGCTGCCATCCCAAGCTCGCCCCATGCCCAGCCTGTGATGCCAGGGGCAGCACCACGTTGTGGCTCCCCAAAACAGGGCCAAACCCCCTGACTGCCCCCTGCCCCCGTGTGAAAGGTTAACGCCGGGGCTGGGCCGAGGGGCGCCGTGGATCTGGCAGCTAATCTGGGTTTAATGGAAATGAAATATTTAGCTCAGGGAAAGATTTAGCGTCTAATCTTAATGAAATGGAGTCAAGAAAATAAATGAAAAAGGTGCCCTGCAGACCGGGTTTCCCAGCTGAGGGTGCTGGGGGCAGTGCCAGTGCCTGATCCCAGCTGCTGATCCCGGCTCTCTCCGATGCCTTTCCTGCCCAGCAAGGGCTGTCCCTGCTTTCGCTGTCACTGCAGGCCGTGAGCAGCTCCAGGAGCTCTGGGTTCAGGGTGCTGGCAGTTCCTCGGGTGGTTCCAGCCCGTTCAGCCTGTCTGTGACCCAGGAGGGCTCTGGGCTCTGTGGCCTGAAGCAGCCCCGGGGCTGGGAGGGCCTTGGGGGGGCTCGTGCAGGGGTGTCCCTGTTCCAGTGCTGGCTCTGGGGTGGGTGGGGTGTGGGGGTGCTGCTGTGCCCGTCCTGCTGTCCTGGGGCACGGGGCAGCCACCCCGGGCACTGATGGGGCGCAGTCTGGGCAGAAGAGCCCATCAGAGCTGACCCGGAGAGTGTCCTAGGGTTTGTCCCGTGGGATCATCCCGGGGGGACTCGGGGGTACCCCTCGTGCATCCCTGTGAGGCTGTGCCAGCTCTGCAGGGGCTGTTTCCAGCCGAGGCAGGGACAGCCCCGCACACCGCGCAGGGGGAGAGGAGCCCTCGGGGGGTGGCATCGGCCTCTTCCCCCCAGGGCGGCCGTGCCAGCGGCCAGGATGGGATGGACGCCAGGCCGATGGGTGCCGTGCCCCGGGCAGGCGGCTGAGCCCTGGCACGGGCAGGCGGTGGTGGCGGGCCGCGTGTGCCCGTGTGTCCCCTGTCACGCAGGGCCAGGCGCCGCTGCGTCCCCGTCTCCCACTGACCCTCGCGCCGGCCTGATTGGATCTTCCCTCTGCACCGGCTCTATTTATTTGTGCGCCGTTGCTGCTGGCCGCTGTCCCCTGCTGTCCCCTCCCCTGCTGTCCCCCCCGGGCTCCCCCCGGGCTTTGCGGCTCCCTGCGAAGTGCTGCGGCTCAGCGGAACCCCAGACCCGACCGGGCTCACGGATCCTCCCGGGGCTGCAGCCGCATCTCCTCTGCCCTCGAGCCGGCCTTTGCCACTATTGGATTTTTTTCCCCCCCTTTCTTTTTATCTCCAATGGATTTCATCCCATTTGCCCAGAATTAAGCTCCCGCAGATTTTAATTTGCTGACATTTTTTTCCCCCCCTCATCTGCTCGGCCGCGGACAGCGGGGATAATGCACGTGCTGTGCCGGGTCCTCCCCGCTCGCAGCCCCTGCCCATATGGCTGATGTGTGCGGGCAAAGCGCGCAGCTGGAGCTGTGCCCGAGGATGCTGAAATCCGCCTGCCAGGGGGGAAGATGAGCTGTCTCGGGTGAGTAACAGCGCGCCTTCGCTGGGACCGAGGGGAACGGCTTTCAGTCGGGCTCGTTCGGAACGCGGCAGCCCCTGGCACCGCGAAAAGGTGTGCGGGAAGTTAATTAACTCTTAGCGCCCGTGTGGCCTCGGAGCTGCTCCGCTCGAGGGGTCCGCCGGGAGGGGAGGCTCTGCTTCGGGTCGCGCCATCACCTGCGACAGTTCGTCCCCTCGGCTCCCCGGCACCCTGTGCCCGCTCGGGCTGGGCCGGGATGGGTTCTTCTGGGCCGGCCGCGGTCTCGGGGGGTCACGTCCCGCGGCGCTGCTCCGGTTTCTGAGCCGGTTTCAGAGCAGGGCAGAGCTGCGGCTCCGCACCCGGGGCTCTCCGGCAGCGCCCGCAGCCCACCCCTGGGCTCCGGGGGCAGGAACCACCCTCGGAGCCCGGCGGGACGCGGGGGATGCCCTCGGTGTCCCGCAGGGCTGTGCACAGGCTCAGCCCCACGTCCCGGGCACCGTGTCCCCTGGCAGCGGTGTTTTCCCGGTGGTGCCGTGCCAGGGATGCGCAGCCCCTGGCAGCCCCGGGTAGGTTAAACACCTCTGTTTGCAGCGGAGCTGGGGGGAAATACCTGAATTTCCCAGCCGCAGGGCTGGGGACAGCAGCAGCCACGCAGCCGGTGTCCTGTCACCCCTGGCATGAGGGCGTGCGTGCTGCTTGCCCCGGCTGCGTCCTCAGGGGGAAGCTCTGGCTCTGTTTGGACTGTGGGATGGTGTCTGGCTCTCCCGTGAGCCGTGTTGCGCTTCAGGGCTGAGGGTAGGACGCTTTGGGGCGGTTTGTTCTTCACCGCTTTGGTTTCGCTCCCGGGATAAACCGAGGGGGCCGTGCCGGGCTGGGCTGGTCTGGGCTGGGCTGTTCCGCTCCCAGCCCTGATCGCGGCACAGCGGGAGCCGCTGCCCATCGGGGCTCCCTTGCCGCGGCAGAAATTCCCCCGAGCCCGCGTTAATGCCGCTCCCAACACAATCTATTCGTCTCCGCTTGTTTTTCACGGCAATAAAACTGCCTGGCGTGCTCCCGTATTAAACTGCTGCAGCCATCTGTGAGCGGCCCCGGATCAGAAATTTCAATTCAGCCATTAGGATTTAAATATTGTGGATTGTGCTGCTTCCCTGCTCCTCGACCCCCTCCACGCACCCGCTTCTCCAGGGCTGGGGGGAGCTCCCGGCTCTTTCGGATGTGGATGGAGCATGAGAGGCCCCCCGAGCCCCTGGCGCTGACGTGGACACTGTCCTCCTGTCCGCGGTCCCTTCGTTCCCACTGGAAAGCCACCTGGGACACAGGACGGTAATGGAGGAAAAGCAGCTCTTGTTCGCTTCCATTAAAAAAAAAATCCCTAATCTGATGGCCCAGCATATGCTCAGCTGCCCAAAAAAGAGGGGAATTAGGGCAGGCAGGGAACAAAACGTGTCAGCAGCGAGACAATTGGGAGCGAGTTCCTTTTTTATTGGCGGAGTTCAAATAGGTCATGACCAAAATGCCTCGGTGGGAAATCTCCTGATAGGAGATTAAATTCCTTTGGCGAATCAAACTCCGGCTGGGATGCAGATGGGATCAGCCCGGCCCGCCTGCACCCCGCTGCAGTCACAACTCTCCTTTTGGGAAGCGGTTACTTCGCATGAGTTTTCCAGTGTCCTAAAGAACACGGGGGCAGCAGCCTGGAGCTGCGGGAAAAGCCTTTCCGGGGGTCTCTTTGAAGGTCTCCGTGTCCCCGGAGCTGTGGGGCCGCCTGTCCCTGCCAGGGCAAGGACAAAGCCGGCAGGTCGTGGTGCACAGCGTGGTTTGGGACACAGGGACAGTGATTTGGGACAGCTGAGGGCACCCTGGAGTGCTGATGGGGATGGGGACCCCCAGGCAGGCACGGGGTGTGCGTTTGCTCCGGGGCACTCTGATGGATCGAGCTGGGGCAGGGATGTGTCAGGAGGGTGTGCCTCTCTCCAGGAGCTGCCGGAGGGTCTGGGCGGTCCCCGGGGACGAGCAGGGTGGCCGGGAAAGGGCTGTGAGGGGCTCCCAGCCCCCTGCCTGCCAGCCTGCCTGCCCTCCCGGGCGGAAAAGCCCCTCCGCTGCCGGTGACTGGTGACAATGGTCCCACCTGGAGCACCTGCAGCCCGATTGTGGAGCCTCCCTGCCCGGGGAGAACGGGAATGGAATCCCAGCTCCGGGCTGCAGCGAGTGCTGCTCCTGCACGAGGGGCTGGGGGCTCCGCATCCCCCGGGGCTGCGCCCCCGTCCCACGCACACGGTGGATGAGGTTTGGGAATTTGGGGCTCATGGGCAGAATTCCTGTTCTGGGGGTGAAGCCCGCAAGAGTTTTCTCTCCCGGATTTTAGCATCTGGCCGGACCAGCAGGGTTTTCAGGACCGGTAGTGGTTTCCACAGCCCAGTTCGGACATAATCCAAGCGTAGCTCAGTGTTTTAATCCACTCCGGGACGTGTTTTTCCGCGCAACTGACAAACTCAAGGTCAGGTCTTTGCTGGTTGTTTTGGGGCCAAACCGTGCATTTTTCATTTCTCCTTCCTTTGCTGCTGCCTGGGGATTGTGTGTGATGTTGGCAGCTCTGGGAAGCCTCACATCCTCTTCATCAAACGCCAGGGATGTGCTTAAAGATGGCGTTATTTAAATTAAAGAAGGGTTTTCCCTTTTATTCCTACCGAAAGGCACTGCTGGGTTACCCTGGGGGTAGAGGATGCTCCATGTGAGGGTTTGGGCCCGTGACTCTGCTCCTGCTCCTGCTCCCCGCCCCAAACCCGCACCCCTGGCGCCGTTTGCCTTTAAGCTTCCTCACCCCTTCCTGCAGCACGTAATTTAAACACAAGCACTTGAGAACTCAACTAATTAGCGCCGGGGAGGCATCCCCCCGGAGATGGGCGCCGAGCCGTGCCCTCCTTTCTGAGGAGCGCCGAGCCCGCTCCGGCTGGAAATCGCAGAGCCGGGCAGAGCCGAGCAGAGCCGGGGCAGAGCCGGGCAGAGCCGGGGCAGAGCCAGGGCAGAGCCGGGCAGAGCCAGGGCAGAGCCGGGGCAGAGCCGGGCAGAGCCAGGGCAGAGCCGGGAAGAGCCGGGCAGAGCCGGGGCAGAGCCGGGGCAGAGCCAGGGCAGAGCCGGGCAGAGCCAGGGCAGAGCCGGGCAGAGCGGAGCAGAGCGGGGCAGAGCCGGGCAGAGCCGGGCAGAGCCGGGGCAGAGCCGGGCAGAGCCGGGCAGAGCCGGGCAGAGCCGGGCAGAGGAGCCCAGCAGGGGCCAGCGGGGGCTCCCGGCCGATGCTGAAGCTGCCCCCGGGGCTGGCAGCTCCCGCGGCGGAGCCGGCCCGGGGCAGCTGCCGGAGCTGGGGCCGGTCTGGCCGCGGTGCCCGGGCACGGCGGGGGTGCCACTCGCGGGGCGGCACCGGCCGGCACCGTGGGCGTGAGCCGAGCCCGAGGCTCAGCCGCATGAGGATCTGAAGCATCTCCCTTTTGTTCCCGCCGCACGCCGACAAATGGGAAAGGACCGGAGTTTCTCCCGGCATTTTCGGTACGTGTCCCTGCCCCGCTGCCCCGCGGGTGCCCGCCCGGACAGGGGCTGGCAGAGCCTCCTGCCCCACGGGCGTCCCCGGGATGGCTCGGCTGCCTCCGGGGGCTCTGGGGACCCCGCTGTGTCCCCGGGACAGCCCTGCCACCGGCACCGGCTGCTGCGGGAGTCGGGCGAGGCTGGGGTGGGCAGCGGGGGTGGGAGCGGTGGGGAGAGCCTGTCTGGGGCCGCTTTGTCTCCAGGCCAGCCCGGGGGGACGAGGGCGTGGGGCTGGGGGTGTGACGGAGCGAGGCTCGGTGTCCCTCGCTCCCCTGGCTGAGCGAACTTGCGGCAGCTCCACCGGCCCCGGCCAGGCTGCAGCCGGCCCTGCTGCCCTCCCAGGGGACACGGCCTGTCCCGCTGAGCCCCAGCATCGCCACCCCGGGTGGCACTGGCTGGGGCAGCTACGTGCTCCCCGCAGGACAGGGGGCTGGCTGGGAGCGGGGCAGGCAGCTCCCTCGAGGGTGGGCTGCAGGGACTGTCCGTGCAGAGCTGGGGGACACACCTGGCAGCTGTGCAGCGGGAGTGTGGCACAGGCTGAGAGGTGCCAGACACCCCAAAGGGAGCCCCGAGCAGGAGCTGAGGGCAGGGGACGGGCACGGTGGCACTCTGCCACCACCCTGGCTGGGCTGCTTTGGGGGTGGGGTGACGGTAAAGCAGCCTGGAGCATCTGGGACTTTTCCTGGCCTGGAAAACGCCCTGAATTCACATCCATGCCTTCGAGCAGACTGAGCTCTCCCAGATGAGTGCAGGAGCTGCTGCAGAGGAGGGCTGGTGCCCTGGGGCTCAGCAGCACCGGGCATGGGAGCGGGCACAGGGCTCGGGGATGGGGGTGCCTTTGCCATCCCCTCTCCAACAGGAAACACAGCTGGGGCTGGCCTGGAGCACCCGAGGAGGACGAGGAGGAAGCAGAAGGCACTGTACCACCTGCCCCTGCTTGACCTCCACAGGCAGGGTGGGCCCATCCATGCTCTGTGAACCCCGGTGGGATTTGCTGGGATTGGGAAGGCCCAGCTGGGTGCTGCTCCTGGGTGCCGTGGCAGTGGGCAAAGGCAGGCTCGTCCTGTGGGATGGCGACCCTGCAGGAACAGCCACGGAAAGGGTTTTGCCTGCTTTGGTGGCATCGTTTGCAGCAGTCAGTCAGGTCTCTCCTGCCTGGGCCCTGCTGTGCCCCAGCTCTGAGCCAGTCCCGGGGCAGTGCCAGTGCCAGGTCCTGGGCCAGGGCTGAGCTCCTCAGCCCAGTGCTGAAGCAGAGGCTCGTGCAAAGTGGGACAGCTCTGCTAGAACAAGCAGATGCAATTTGGCCAATTAAATGGGATTGTGCTCATTTTGCCTGTGAGGAACCCGGACTTCTCCCTGGTGGGTGCCCAGCCCGGGGCAGAGGCTTGGGGGACACACATCCTTCCCTGTGCTACAGGGTGAACTATTTATTAGCAAAAATTCCCTCTTTTCTAGTTGCTGCTTAATCACTTGCAATGTGTTACTTGTTTTGAATTGTCACCAGATGCTCTGCGTGAGCAGCTGCCAGCCTCGGGGGGCTTGTGGTCTGCTTTCTCCTGCACCAGCTCTTGTTCTGAGTTCTGCCTTTGGCCGGGGGAAATGGAGATGGCCTGGTCCCGGCAGATTTGGGATTTGAAGCCTCTCCTCCTCTGCCTCCACCCAGGATTTTGTGTTCCCTTGGTGAAGCTGCTCGAGGGAGCCCTGTGGGGCCAGCCCCAGCTGTGTCCCGCTGGTGCCACCCTCGGAGCAGCTTCTCTGGGTCCCGTGGCTCTGGTCTGGCCCAGTTCCTGCTCCGCTCCCCAGGCAGCCGGGGGTGCGCTCGCACCCCTGGGGCTGTGCTAACCCCGGCCCCGCTCACACCCCGCGAGGTGCCGGGCGCTAACGAAGCCGCCGAACCTGCCGAGATGGTTTTGTGTAAAGGAGCCGCAGCTGCAGGAGTTGCTATAGAAACGCTCGGAGATGCCAGCTCCTCCAGGAGCCCCGAAATGTGCGAGCGGAGGGCAGGGAGGGTGAGCAGGTGTCGGGCTCTGGCTGGTCGAGGCAGAAGGAAAAGGAGAGGATAAAGTGTCTGCCGGGGTTGTGGAGCTCACCCCGGCCCAGGTGCTCCCTCCTGGGATCCTGCTGTGCGTCCTCTGAGTGTCCCGGGGGTCCTTGCAGGGGCACAAAGGTCCCTTGGCTGTTCCTACCAGGCCGAGGGGAGGTGACCCCAAACAGAGCGAGTTCCGGGGCTGTCCCCTTGCCTGCGGCATCGCCGTGCCCGTCCCTGCAGCACCGTCATCTCCCAGGGGGCACGGGGCTCCTGCCTGGCTGTGGAGGGAGCTGGAATGTGGGAATATTCAGGGCCGGAGCCCAGAAGAGCAGAGTCCGGGGCAGGAGATGGGGGGCAGCATTTTGGGGGTAGCAGAAGAAGCGGGTCTGGAGGAAGGTTCCAGCATCATTGCTGCAGCTGAGCTCTGCATGGGATGGGGGAAGAGATGCAGGTGGGGTCCTCGGTGTCCCCAGCACCCCTGGTGTCCTCAGCCCCCTCGGTGTCCCCAGCACCCCTGGCTGTAGGAATGTGCCTCCTATGGACAGAGTGAAAGAACTATCCTTTGTACCCCAAAAAAGAGAGCCCAGAAGTTTCCCTGCCTCGATGAGGTGAAAAGCCACCTCATAGGAGCCAGGGAACTTCACCTCAAGCTTAAGGACAGCTAATTGGACAGGAGCCAAAAAGTCCCGCCTAGTAGAAAAGAAGAGAACAAAGCAGTTAATCGCTCTCGTGAGGTGTTTTACCAGGGGCACAGACTTGCTGCACCTGGCCGGGCTTTTTCTGTTTGTTATTTTGCCTTTTATTAAACATTTTTGTTTCCAACACTGCAGCAGAAGCCATCCTGCTCATTTTACGCCTCCAAGGGAAGCCGAGCTATCTTGGGTGTATTATGTTGGTTTTGAGAGCTTATTAGACCTGGCTCGAAAAACCAAACATAACACCCGGTGTCCCCAGCAGCCCCGGTGTCCCCAGCACCCCCGGTGTCCCCAGCACCCCCGGTGTCCCCAGCAGCCCCGGTGTCCCCAGCAGCCCCGGTGTCCCCAGCCCCGGCATTCTCACCCTGCGAGGAGCGAGGCCAAGCTCACACGAGGAGTTCAGACCTTTCTCCCCCAGGCACGGCCGGATCCTCAGCTCTGAGCCGCGGCCGCTCGCTGCCCGCTCCTCACTCTCCTCCCCCGCCTGCTCTCCGCAGGATCTTCATCCCCAAGAAGCACCGGCAGCGCTTCGACGAGGTGGTGTCGCAGAGCCTCATCAGCAAGCTGTGCCGCTCCAAGAGCGAGCACGGCAGCCGCCTGCGCCGCAGCCGCAGCGAGGACCAGCAGGAGCGGCTGCTCGTGTCCACCCGCGCCAGCTCCGTGCCCCGCAGCCACGAGGAGCTCAGCAGGAGCCTGCGCAAGGCCACCTCGCTGGTCAGCAGCAATGTGGCCTCGGGGGCTGCCCGCAGGTACCGCTCGGCTGGGCTGGAGGGGATGCAGCGGGAGGGGAGCTCGGGGCGCGGCTCTCCGGGGACGGGCAAGAGCCAAGATCTCTGCCTCTGGAAGGCTGGGCAGCTTTGTGCCCCTTGTCCCCGCTCCGGGGCAGCCTCTGTGTCCCCTCAGCTCCGCGGGGCTGGCTGCGTGAGCTGCGTGAGGAGCTGGGGTGGCTCTTGCAGGCTGGGAGGGGATGTCTGCTCCTCGCTGGGTGGGGTGCCCGGCTGTGCCAGGAGGGCTCGGGATGCTGGGCTGTGCCAGGAGGGTTCGGGGTGCCCAGCTGTGCCAGCAGGACTCGGGGCACAGAGCAGGCTGAAAGGAGGATGGAGCCAGGTTGGGGTTGGTCTCTTTGCCCAGGTGACAAGTGACAGGAGGAGAGGAAATGGCCTCAAGTTGCAGCGGGGGAGGTTTAGTTTGGATGTCAGGGAAAATTCCTTCACGTCAAGGGTTGTCACGGGGCAGTGGTGGAGTGCCCATCCTGGAAGCGGTGAGGAAATGGGGAATATGGCACTCGAGGCCATGGCTCAGGGGTGAGCACGGGGTGCTGCTGGCTTGCAGGTGGGTTTCATAACCCGAAAGGTGTTTTCCCACCCTAAGATTCCCTGATTCGAGTCGGTGCCTGGCTCTGCCGTGCCCCAGCAGGTGTCTGGGTGCCAGGCTGTGGGAGGAAGGCAGAACAATCCCCGGAGCACGGGGATTAACCCACTTCCCTGCCTGTGCCCAGATGGTCAGACCGCAGCGCCCCGAGGGCGGGAGCTGCCGCTGCAGACCCTGCCCGACCCAGGCAGCAGGAGAGCAGGGGGACCCGGGCTCCTGCCCGCCTTCCTGCCAGGCTGATCTTCCCCGGGACTTGTCCAAAATGCGCTCCCAGCCCAGCTCCCTCCCTGCCGGAGCAGGATCCTGCTGGGGAAGTGATCTCAGTAACGCTGCCTTCCCCCAGGCCCCTGCAGGAGCAGCTCCCAGCTCCAATCAGCCTCCCAGCAGGGAGTTTTCCTAATGCTCCTTCCAAAATTTCCTAGAGGAATTTAATTCCTGTCTCATCAGCCGACGAGACCTTTGCTCCCTGAACCACGCTGTCTCTGTAATTCTCTGTGATGAAGAATCACTGCTTTGGGTTGGAGGAGCCCTTAAAGATCATCCAATTCCAACTCTCTGCCGTGGGGGGTTGAAACAGATGATTTTCAGCTTTTATACATATATTTATTCTTGAAATCCATATATTTATTCTTGAAATCCATATATTTATTCTTGAAATCCATATATTTATTCTTGAAATCCATATATTTATTCTTGAAATCCATATATTTATTCTTGAAATCCATATATTTATTCTTGAAATCCATATATTTATTCTTGAAATCCATATATTTATCCCACATTCCACTTTCAAACCACATTTGAAAGACACTTTGGTACCAAAGGGGCCTTGGGAGCGTTGGGGACTCGAGCACTCAGGAGAACCAGGGCTAACAGGGTCGTGGAGGGGCTGGGGAGGGAAACAAGAGCTGGTTCTTGTACTCTGACATCCTGCTTGCCTTTCTCACCCCAGAACCGTGCGAGTTTATAAAGGCAACAGGAGCTTTGGCTTCACGCTCCGCGGCCACGCCCCGGTGTGGATCGAGTCTGTCCTGCCAGGTAAGAGCAGAGACTGGGGCATCACGGGCTCGTCCCCGCTCTGAACTGACATGCCAAGTGCTGTCTGCTAGACAGGAGCAAAGGGGGCTTTCCCGAGGCTCGGTGGTGGAGTTGTTCCAGCGGGACAACGAGCATCTTCGTAAATTCGGGTTGGCTTTACGCTCTCCTTGTGGGAGGAGTGGGGAATGTGTTCCGTGGCCATCCAGAGATGCCACCAGTGCTCCCAGTGCGGGCTGGGCGCTGCACCCAGCTGGGTGAGCGGCCCCAGCCCACCCCGATGGGCCGGGTGCAGGGGGTGCCCTGCCTGGGGGTGTCCCTGGAGCCCCACCCCAGGCAGAGGCGCTGCAGCTGGAGCCCCTTTGTGCCTTCAGGGAGCCCGGCCGAGAAGGCTGCCCTCAAAGCTGGAGACAGGATCCTGTTCCTCAACGGCCTGGACATGAGGTAGGAGCTGTGCAGGGCACCCAGGGCCGGGGGCAGGGGCTGTGGCCGCTCTTGGGCCAGGGGAACGGGAGCTGCTGGCCCTGGTCCCCACCTGCTGCCGTGCACAGGGGTTTGCCCTGAGGGGACAGCTGGGGACAGCTCCTTTAGCGCTGCTGTGCAAAACCTGGCTCTGAGGGGAGCATTTTCTCCCCCCCGTTCCTCCTCTGAGCTCTCTGTGCAGGACAGTTCACGTAGCCTGGGCTCTGACTGCAGCCCAGCCCCAGTCCCCAGTTTCAGGCACGCTGAGTTAGTCTGTGTGTGTTAAACACCCGAGGCTCTGCTCTGGAGAGCAGCAGAGCCCCATCCAGCCCAGGGATCACTCCCACAACGGGGTCACAAGCTCAAAGCCGGGTGGGAATGCCAGAAGTTAATCCTGTGTGCTGTTTGTGCACCAGAGCAATGGCACCAGAGGGACTCGTGCCCCTCCCCAGCGCTGTGTCCTCGGCCGTGTCTTTCTGCATAAAAACCAAGAGCAAAGGGCTAGAGGAGGCTGCAGGACAAGAGAGAGCGATGAATATTTAAAGGTTAAAGCGACGCTGCTCCTGTCAGGGCTCAGGTTCTCCCGTTTCAGCTGATCCAGCGAACTGCTGGCTGATGCAGCACTGCCAGGAGAAAGAGACCGGGTTGAGGATTGTCCTCCGAGCCCTGCTTTTGGCAGGCATTGTCCCCGCCTGGCCCATACCCTTCTCCAAGGGCATCCCGAGATTTTTTCACCTACAAAATTACACTTTGTGTTCACCTTGCGTTTTCTTTTCACGCAGAATTAGGACAGGCGAGGACAGACCTGCAGCGCTGTGTTATTTAAAGGAAAAACCGTTTTCTGGGTCTGGGTGTAGCTTAACTCTGCCTTCCTGTGCCGTGGCACTGCTCAGGGTGGCCACAGGCATCCCCACGGTGATTCCCTTTGCCCACCCGTGGGGCAGGACCCAGGCTCTCCCTCGGGGGCTCCTCCCTGTGCAGCAGAGATGGAGAGAATCCAGGGAGTCGCAGTGGGGCCCAAACCCCTCTGGCTCTGAGCACCACCAGGAGGCTTTTCCAAGGCAGCTGCCAGCTGTGTGTGCTCCCCGCGGCCTGGAGCTGGAGCAGCTCTGACCAGGCTCTCTGTGCCTGCAGGAACTGCTCCCACGACAAGGTGGTGTCGATGCTGCAGGGCAGCGGGGCCATGCCCACCTTGGTGGTGGAAGAGGGCATCGTCAGCTTCTCCAGCGGTAAGAGTGCAGGGGGGAGGGTCTGCAGAGCAGCAAGCCCCCCCAGCTCCCCAGTTCCTGCTGCGGGAGGGAATTGCTGGCACCTCCACGGGCTGAGCAGGTTTAACTCGCTGCCTGGGGGATGCTCCTCTCCCCGGGGCACGTGGCCCCTTGCTTTGTGGGATCAGGCTGGATCCCAGCCTTGGCCGCTCTCCAGGAGGGCTCATCCTGCTGCGTGGCTGTCCTGGCTGTCCCTGAGTGTCCTTCCTGTGCAGTGTGTGCCGTGTCCTTGTCTGCAGTAACCCAACGCCGTGCTCCCCGGAGCCGTGCAGGATGGTTATCCTGCTGGGGCTGAGCCGTGCAGGATGGTTATCCTGCTGGGGCTGAGCCGTGCAGGATGGTTATCCTGCTGGGGCTGAGCCGTGCAGGATGGTTATCCTGTGGGCTGAGCCGTGCAGGATGGTTATCCTGCTGGGGCTGAGCCATGCAGGATGGTTATCCTGCTGCAGGGATCCGTGGCTGCTGATAGCTCCCTCTGACTGGGGCTGAGCCGTGCAGGATGGTTATCCTGCTGCAGGATCCGTGGCTCTGACAGCTCCCCATGGCTGGGGCTGAGCCGTGCAGGATGGTTATCCTGCTGCAGGATCCATGGCTGGGGCTGAGCCGAGCAGGATGGTTATCCTGCTGTAGGATCCGTGGCTGTGACAGCTCCCCGTGGCTGGGGCTGAGCCGTGCAGGATGGTTATCCTGCTGGGGCTGTGCAGGATGGTTATCCTGCTGCAGGATCCGTGGCTCTGACAGCTCCCCGTGGCTGGGGCAGGGCAGGGTGCCCGTGCAGGGCATGGTCCCCAAGCCCTGTGGAGGGTCCCTGTGCTGTTGGGCGCTGTTCCCTCTGGAGCAGCTCTGGACTCCCCCCAGCCCCACGTTAGGAGCCCTGGGGTGCCCCAACTCGTTTGCAGGTGCTCTCAGACCAACCCCAGCAGCTCCCTGCTGTGCAGAGCCCCAGCAGCCTGGAATGGTTTGGATTGGAATGGTTTGGATTGCAAGGGACCTTAAAGATGATCTCATTTCACCCCTCAGCTTGGGCAGGGATACCTTCCACCAGACCAGGTTGTTCCCAGCCCCATCCAGCCTGACCTCCTCCAAAGCACACAGCCAGTGGCCCTCAAACTGCTGCCCTGCCCTGGAAGAAGCCAAGGAAAGATGGAATATTTATTTTGCAGACTCTGACTCTGCCGAGTCCCCGAGCAGCTCCTCGGCCCTCACCTCCCTGCAGTGGGTGGCAGAGATTCTCCCCTCTAGCATCAAGATCCAGGGAAGGACGTTCACCCAGCAGCTGGAGCACCTGCTGACCCCCCCCGAGCGTTTCGCCGTCTGCAAGGCGCTGGAGGGCTTCTTCCAACACCGGTAACTCCTGCCAGCTGGGACCCTGCTCCCCCTGGCACCTGGCCTGGAGCAGAGCCGGGGCGCTGTCAGGCAGGGCACTCCCGGGCTGGGAGGCTGTCACACAGCTCTGCTGTCCCTCTGCTCCCCAGCTCCCCCAGCCAGGTGCTCTGGGCAGCAGCTCATCTCAGTCTGGCTGTCCTGCTGGGGACAGGGCAGATCCTTCAGGTTTTGGTTCCTTTAGGTTAAACTGGTCACCTCTTGTCCCTTATCCCCCAGCGCGGGCTGTCTTGCAGCCTGGCTGTCCCTGGCAGGGCAGATCCTGCTCCACCTCTGTCGGTAAATCTCTCACTGTTCCACCCTTGTCTCCTCACTCTTCCCAGAGTCCTGGCTGCAGCATTCCTTGGTGGCTGCACGGGAACGGCTGTGGCTGGCAGAGCCCTCATCCTGCCACAGAGCACATCCCCCCTGTCCCGTGCAGGATCCAGCCACATCCCTGGCACACTCCAGATCCCATCAGTGACCTCCTTTCCTGCCCTTGGTCCTCCAGCCGTGCTTTATCAGAGGCTGTCACAGAACCCATGGAATGATTTGGGTTAGAAGGGACCTTAAAGCCCACCCAGTTCCACCCCAAACCATGGGCAGGGACACCTCCCACTGTCCCAGCTGCTCCCAGCCCTGTGCCAGGGCAGAATTTCATCCTGTTGCAGGCTGTTGTGTCCTCATGGCATGGGGTGCTCAGCTGTTCCCTTTTCCCTGCCCTACACACCGGAATCAGCTGGAGCCTTTGGCTGCAGGAGCTGCCAGCCCAGCCACCCTCCCGGGGCATTTCTCCCTCAGCCTGTTTACCCGCAGCCGGCTGAGATTCCAGACTCTTTCAAGGACTCCATTAGGCTGGAAAAGCCCTCTGAGGCCATCCAGGCCAGCCATCCCCCCAGCACTGCTGAG